>NC_059212.1:31519387-31819387 GCF_020615455.1 Coregonus clupeaformis
CTATGCATAGTCACTTTAATAACTCTACCTACATGTACAGTGAGGGAAAAAAGTATTTGATCCCCTGCTGATTTTGTACGTTTGCCCACTGACAAAGACATGATCAGTCTATAATTTTAATGGTAGGTTTATTTGAACAGTGAGAGACAGAATAACAACAAAAAAATCCAGAAAAATGCATGTAAAAAATGTTATGAATTGATTTACATTTTAATGAGGGAAATAAGTATTTGACCCCTCTGCAAAACATGACTTAGTACTTGGTGGCAAAACCCTTGTTGGCAATCACAGAGGTCAGACGTTTCTTGTAGTTGGCCACCAGGTTTGCACACATCTCAGGAGGGATTTTGTTCCACTCCTCTTTGCAGATCTTCTCCAAGTCATTCAGGTTTCGAGGCTGACGTTTGGCAGCTCAAACCTTCAGCTCCCTCCACAGATTTTCTATGGGATTAATGTCTTATAGATTAAGGCTACTCCAGGACCTTAATGTGCTTCTTCTTGAGCCACTCCTTTGTTGCCTTGGCCGTGTGTTTTGGGTCATTGTCATGCTGGAATACCCATCCACGACCCATTTTCAATGCCCTGGCTGAGGGAAGGAGGTTCTCACCCAAGATTTGATGGTACATGGCCCCGTCCATCGTCCCTTTGATGCGGTGAAGTTGTCCTGTCCCCTTAGCAGAAAAACACCCCCAAAGCATAATGTTTCCACCTCCATGTTTGACGGTGCGGATGGTGTTATTGGGGTCATAGGCAGCATTCCTCCTCCTCCAAACACGGCGAGTTGAGTTGATGCCAAAGAGCTCGATTTTGGTCTCATCTGACCACAACACTTACACCCAGTTCTCCTCTGAATCATTCAGATGTTCATTGGCAAACTTCAGACGGCCCTGTATATGTGTTTTCTTGAGCAGGGGGACCTTGCGGGCACTGCAGGATTTCAGTCCTTCACAGCGTAGTGTGTTACCAATTGTTTTCTTGGTGACTATGGTCCCAGCTGCCTTGAGATCATTGACAAGATCCTCCTGTGTAGTTTTGGGCTGATTCCTCACCGTTCTCATGATCATTGCAACTCCACGAGGTGAGATCTTGCATGGAGCCCCAGGCCGAGAGAGATTGACAGTTCTTTTGTGTTTCTTCCATTTGCGAATAATCGCACCAACTGTTGTCACCTTCTCACCAAACTGCTTGGCGATGGTCTTGTAGCCCATTCCAGCCTTGTGTAGGTCTACAATCTTGTCCCTGACATCCTTGGAGAGCTCTTTGGTCTTGGCCATGGTGGAGAGTTTGGAATCTGATTGATTGCTTCTGTGGACAGGTGTCTTTTATACAGGTAACAAACTGAGATTAGGAGCACTCCCTTTAAGAGTGTGCTCCTAATCTCAGCTCTTTAACTGTATAAAGACATCTGGGGAGCCAGAAATCTTTCTGATTGAGAGGGGATCAAATACTTATTTCCCTCATTAAAATGCAAATCAATTTATAACATTTTTGACGTGCGTTTTTCTGGATTATTTTGTTGTTATTCTGTCTCTCACTGTTCAAATAAACCTACCATTAAAATTATAGACTGATCATTTCTTTGTCAGTGGGCAAACTTACAAAATCAGCAGGGGATCAAATACTTTTTTCCCTCACTGTACATATTACCTCAATTACCTCGACTAACCGGTGCCCCCGCACATTGACTCTGTACCGGTACCCCCTGTATATAGCCTCACTATTGTTATTTTTACTGCTGCTCTTTAATTATTTGTTACTTTTCTTTCATATTATTTTATATTGAATTTTTTTGGTATTCTTTCTTAAAACTGCATTGTTGGTTAAGGCCTTGTAAGTAAGCATTTCACTGTAAGGACTACACCTGTTGTATTCGGCGCATGTGTGTTTCCTTTCAAATGGTATTAAGAATATGCATATCCTTGCTCCAGGTCCGATCCTTAAGAGGTTAAAGTCACCATTGGCCTCATGGTGAAATCCCTGAGCTGTTTCCTTCCACTCCGGCAACGGTTGGGGAAAAAAGTATTTAGTCAGCCACCAATTGTGCAAGTTCTCCCACTTAAAAAGATGAGAGAGGCCTGTAATCCAGAAAATCACATTGTAGGATTTTTAATGAATTTATTTGCAAATTATGGTGGAAAATAAGTATTTGGTCAATAACAAAAGTTTCTCAATACTTTGTTATATACCCTTTGTTGGCAATGACACAGGTCAAACGTTTTCTGTAAGTCTTCACAAGGTTTTCACACACTGTTGCTGGTATTTTGGCCCATTCCTCCATGCAGATCTCCTCTAGAGCAGTGATGTTTTGGAGCTGTCGCTGGGCAACACGGACTTTCAACTCCCCTCCAAAGATTTTCTATGGGGTTGAGATCTGGAGACTGGCTAGGCCACTCCAGGACCTTGAAATGCTTCTTACGAAGCCACTCCTTCGTTGCCCGGGCGGTGTGTTTGGGATCATTGTCATGCTGAAAGACCCAGCCACGTTTCATCTTCAATGCCCTTGCTGATGGAAGGAGGTTTTCACTCAAAATCTCACGATACATGGCCCCATTCATTCTTTCCTTTACACGGATCAGTCGTCCTGGTCCCTTTGCAGAAAAACAGCCTCAAAGCATGATGTTTCCACCCCCATGCTTCACAGTAGGTATGGTGTTCTTTGGATGCAACTCAGCATTCTTTGTCCTCCAAACACGACGAGTTGAGTTTTTACCAAAAAGTTATATTTTGGTTTCATCTGACCATATGACATTCTCCCAATCCTCTTCTGGATCATCCAAATGCACTCTAGCAAACTTCAGACGGGCCTGGACATGTACTGGCTTAAGCAGGGGGACACGTCTGGCACTGCAGGATTTGAGTCCCTGGTGGCGTAGTGTGTTACTGATGGTAGGCTTTGTTACTTTGGTCCCAGCTCTCTGCAGGTCATTCACTAAGTCCCCCCGTGTGGTTCTGGGATTTTTGCTCACCGTTCTTGTGATCATTTTGACGCCACAGGGTGAGATCTTGCGTGGAGCCCCAGATCGAGGGAGATTATCAGTGGTCTTGTATGTCTTCCATTTCCTAATAATTGCTCCCACAGTTGATTTCTTCAAACCAAGCTGCTTACCTGTTGCAGATGCAGTCTTCCCAGCCTGGTGCAGGTCTACAATTTTGTTTCTGGTGTCCTTTGACAGCTCTTTGGTCTTGGCCATAGTGGAGTTTGGAGTGTGACTCTTTGAGGTTGTGGACAGGTGTCTTTTATACTGATAACAAGTTCAAACAGGTGCCATTAATACAGGTAAGGAGTGGAGGACAGAGGAGCCTCTTGAAGAAGAAGTTACAGGTCTGTGAGAGCCAGAAATCTTGCTTGTTTGTAGGTGACCAAATACTTATTTCCCACCATAATTTGCAAATAAATTCATTAAAAATCCTACAATGTGATTTTCAGGATTTTTTTCTTCTCAATTTGTCTGTCATAGCTGACGTGTACCTATGATGAAAATTACAGGCCTCTCTCATCTTTTTAAGTGGGAGAACTTGCACAATTGGTGGCTGACTAAATACTTTTTTGCCCCACTGTATCTTTCTAGTGACTGGGTGTATTGATACACCATCCAAAGTGTAATGAATAACTTCACCATGCTCAAAGTGATATTCAATGTCTGCTTGAAGGTGCCCTTCTTTTCGAGACATTGGAAAACCTCCCTGGTCTTTGTGGTTGAATCTGTAATTGAAATTCACTGCTCGACTGAGAGACCTTACAGATAATTACACTACCAGTCAAAAGTTTGGACACACCTACTCATTCAAGGGTTTTTCTTTATTATTACTATTTTCTAAATTGTAGGGTAGTCCCCTGGAATACATTTCAATTAACAGATGTGCCTTCTTAAAAGTTAATTTGTGGAATTTCTTTCCTTCTTAATGCGTTTGAGCCAATCAGTTGTGTTGTGACAAGGTAGGGGGGATATACAGAAGATAGGCCTATTTGGTAAAAGACCAAGTCCATATTATGGCAAGAACAGCTCAAATAAGTGAAGAGAAATTACAGTCCATCATTACTTTAAGACATGAAGGTCAGTCAATACGGAACATTTCAAGAACTTTGAAAGTTTCTTCAAGTGCAGTCGCAAAAACCATCAAGTGTGTCACGCTCTGGCTCCGGGACTGTGTATTTTGAGCCAGGGTGTGTTCATTTGGTTGTGTGTGGTATTGGTTGTGTTGTATTTGTTTGGGTTTCCTTGTTTGGTCGTGTGACTCCCAATCAGTGGTAACGAGTGTCAGCTGTCGGCTCGTTATCTCTGATTGGGAGCCATATTTAAACTGTCAGTGTTCACCTTAGTGTTGTGGGTTTTTGTTCCGTATCAGTCTTTGTCACTGTGGACTTCACGTATCGTCATTGTTTGTTGTTTTGGTGTTCAGTACTTTAATATAATAAAGTCATGTTCGCTCAACGCGCTGCGCTTTGGTCTCATTCGTCAGACGATCGTGACAGAAAAACCCACCAAAGAAGGACCAAGCAGCGTGTCCAGGAGCAAGGAGACTGGACATGGGAGGAAGCGCCGGGTAAGGAGATCGAGAGGCTGGCGATGGCCCAGGTGGGCAAATCGTGGTCCTGGGAGGACATGCTCGGGGGCAAGGGACCTTGGGGGAGGATCAAGGCCCTGGCGAGAGAGGAGCAACGGCGTCAGCAGGGCCATCGTCGGAAGGACGAGAGGCAACCCCAAGAAATTTTTTGGGGGGGGCACATGGCTTGGGCGGCTGGGCAGCAGGAGGCTGCCACAGGGCAATTTGGAGAGGAGGCCACCGGGTTTTGGGGGCCAGAAGGCAGGTTGGCGAGGCCGGGATGGAGAGCGGAACCAACTTCCCGTACTCAGGCATGGCAGCATGGGACGGGGCAGGTTCCGCGGTATGCGGAGCAGCGTACGGTGCCACGAGTGGTCCGGCACAGTCCTGTACGTCCTGTGCGAGCACCCCGCACGTGTCGTGCGAAGGGGGGTATGCAGCCAGGACGGAGTGTGCCGGCTCAACGCTCGTGGTCTCCTATGCCTCTCCGCGGTCCCGGATATCCTGCTCCAGTATCACGTGCTGTCATGTCGGTACGGGTACACAGCCCTGTACGCCCTGTGCGGTGCCTCACACAGAGTGTGTGAAGGTAGGCATTCAGCCGGGACGGGTTGTGGCCGCTCTTCATTCCAGGTCTCCTATCCGTCTCCACAGTCCGGTGAGGCCTGTCCCTGCTCTACGCACAAAACCTACGGTGTGCGTCGTCAGCCCAGCCCGGCCTGTTCCTGCTCTACGCACAAAGCCTACGGTGTGCGTCGTCAGCCCAGCCCGGCCTGTTCCTGTTCTACGCACAGAGCCTACGGTGTGCGTCGTCAGCCCAGCCCGGCCTGTTCCTGCTCTACGCACAAAGCCTACGGTGTGCGTCGTCAGCCCAGCCCGGCCTGTTCCTGTTCTACGCACAGAGCCTACGGTGTGCGTCGCCAGCCCAGCCCGGCCCGTTCCTGCTACTCGCACCAAGCCAGGGGTACGAGTCGTCGGCCTGGTCCAGCCCGTTCCTGCTACTCGCACCAAGCCAAGGGTGCGAGTCGTCAGCCTGGTTCAGCTCGTCCCTGCTACTCGCACCAAGCCAAGGGTGCGAGCCGTCAGCCTGATCCAGCCCACTCCTGCTACTCGCACCAAGCCAGGGATGCGAGTCGTCAGCCTGGTGAGGCCCGTTCCGGCTCCACGCATCAAGCCTAGGGTGCGTATCGTCTGCCAGGTCCGGTCCATTCCTGCCTCACGCGCCAAGCCAGGGGTGCGCGTCGGCAGTCCTGATCCAGCTAACTGGGTCAGATCGGACTGGGGGGCACTACGGGGGATTGTAGTAGGGTGGTGGTCAAGGCCGGAGCCGGAGCCGCCTCCGAGGAGTAATGCCCACCCAGCCCTCCCCCTGTTTGGGGTTTTGAGGCGCGGTCGCAGTCCGCGCCTTTAGGGGGTACTGTCACGCTCTGGCTCCCGGGACTGTGTATTTTGAGCCAGGGTGTGTTCATTTGGTTGTGTGTGGTATTGGTTGTGTTGTATTTGTTTGGGTTTCCTTGTTTGGTCGTGTGACTCCCAATCAGTGGTAACGAGTGTCAGCTGTCGGCTCGTTATCTCTGATTGGGAGCCATATTTAAACTGTCAGTGTTCACCTTAGTGTTGTGGGTTTTTGTTCCGTATCAGTCTTTGTCACTGTGGACTTCACGTATCGTCATTGTTTGTTGTTTTGGTGTTCAGTACTTTAATATAATAAAGTCATGTTCGCTCAACGCGCTGCGCTTTGGTCTCATTCGTCAGACGATCGTGACAAAGTGCTATGATGAAACTGGCTCTCAAGAGGACCGCCACAGGAATGGAAGACCCAGAGTTACCTCTGCTACAGAGGATAAGTTCATTAGAGTTACCAGCCTCAAAAATTGCAGCCCAAATAAATGCTTCTCAGAGTTCAAGTCACAGACACATCTCAACATCAACTGTTCAGAGGGGACTGTGTGAATCAGGCCTTCATGGTCGAATTGCTGCAAAGAAACCACTACTAAAGGACACCAATAATAAGAAGAGACCTGCTTGGGCCAAGAAACATGAGCAATGGACATTAGACCGGTGAAAATGTGTCCTTTGGTCTGGAGTCCAAATTGGAGATTTTTGGTTCCAACCGCCGTGGCTTTGTGAGACGCGTGTGGATGAACGGATGATCTCTGCATGTGTAGTTGCCACCGTAAAGCATGGAGGAGGAGGTGTTATGGTGTGGGGGTGCTTTGCTTTGCTGGTGACACTGTCTGTGATTTATTTAGAATTCAAGGCACACTTAACCAGCATGGCTACCACAGCATTCTGCAGCGATAAGCCATCCCATCTGGTTTGAGCTTAGTGGGACTATCATTTGTTTTTCAACAGGACAATGACCCAACACACCTCCAGGCTGTGTAAGTGCTATTTTACCAAGAAGGAGAGTGATGGAGTGCTGCATCAGATGTCCTGGCCTCCACAATCCCCCGACCTCAACCCAATTGAGATGGTTTGGGATGAGTCGGACGGCAGAGTGAAGGAAAAGCAGCCAACAAGTGCTAAGCATATGTGGGAACTCCTTCAAGACTATTGGAAAAGCATTCCAGGTGAAGCTGTAGCTCAGTTGATAGAGCATGGCGCTTGCAACGCCAGGGTTGTGGGTTCGTTTCCCACGGGGGGCCAGTATGAAAATGTATGCACTCACTAACTGTAAGTCGTTCTGGATAAGAGCGTCTGCTAAATTACTAAAATGTAATGTAAATTAAGCTGGTTGAGAGAATGCCAAGCGTGTGCAAAACTGTCATCAAGGCAAAGGGTGGGTATTTGAAAAATATAAAAAATATTCATTTGTTTAGCTTTTTTGGTTACTACATGATTCCATATGTGTTATTTCATAGATCTGATGTCTTCACTATTATTCTACAATGTAGAAAATAGTAAAAATAAAGAAAAACCCTTGAATGAGTAGGTGTGTCCAAACTTTTGACTGGTACTGTATATGTGTGAGGTACAGATATAAGGTAGTCATTCAAAATCATGTTAAACACTATTATTGCACACCGAGTTAATCCATGCAACTAATGATATGTCTTGTTAAGCACAGTTTTACTCCTTTACTCATTTAGGCTTGCCAAAACAAAGGGGTTGAATACTTATTGACTCAAGACATTTCAGCGTTTCATTTTTTATGAATTTGTAAACATTTAAAAAAACATAATTCCACTTTGACATTATGGGGTATTGTGTGTAGGCCAGTGACAAACAAAATCTGAATTTAATAACTTTTTTATTCAGGCTGTAAAACAACAAAATGTGGAAAAAGTCTAGGGGTGTGAATACTTTCTGAAGGCATTGGTTCTGCCATTAAATGGTTGGTTTGATTTTATGTCATGTTGGTCCGTCCATGGATGTTAAAGTAGGTGGACAAATTGTTAGATTTGTTTCACTGTTTATGAATGGTTGCTTTGTCAATGGTTTATTAAAACCCCAAAATAGGTATGCACTGTTTCTTTCATTTGGCAGTCTTTCAGGGACATTTGGATAGTAATAATTGTCCTCTTGAATGTATATAGTACCTAGATCTGAAGTTTGCATCCATCCCGAGCTTTACGACATCCTGCAGAAACTAAGGGTCACTTGTTTAACTGTGGGGTAGAAATAAAGAAATGTGTCATTGCTATAAAATGTCCTATTCAGGTATGCCTGTTACAGATTCTCTAAGTGGCTATTACAAGAAGTTGACAATGATGATAATACCAGCTCAGCTGGTAGAGCACGGCACTTGTAACGCCAAGGTAGTGGGTTCGATCCCCGGGACCACCCATACACAAAAATGTATGCACGCACGACTGTAAGTCGCTTTGGATAAAAGCGTCTGCTAAATGGCATATTATTATTATATTATTATAATTAATTAATTATGTAAAAACTATGTGGTAGCAACATTCTACCTGCAGGGCGACTCTGTGTGGTATGTACTCTGCAGCTGATTATAGTTTATGTGCTGACTCACGCTGTGTACAGGGATGTCAAATCTTACAATGCCCACCCAGGTAGATGGACATTTCATTTTTGTGTCTTAAAGATACATTCTCAATCACAGGAGGATACATCCTATTTGATTATTGGTTTGATAGACTACTTTAAATATCATAACAATATTCTACTCAATCCTTATTAAGGCAAAGGTATGAAGTTATACCTGCAGATAATATCCAGCAATACCATCATGAGGGTAGATTTTGATCACCATCTGTCAAACTGCCCTATTGTTAAAACATAGAAATCTACACAGTGTGGTATAAACACCATGTTTTACCCTTCTATCCTGACATGCTCCTGAAGGTAGACCAGCGGTTGAATGTTTGCATCTTCTTTACACCTAAATCATTCTGCTTTGTTTGATATCCGTGGAAAGAATGTCTAAACTCTTCTTGAGGAAGGTATTTGTGTTGAACTAGAGAGCAGGCTCTAACACTAATTAGGTCTATGTCGATTGATAGTAGATGGTAGTGAATTGTGCAGCATTTTACTTCAGGCCTTTTAAAAGACTAAGACAAAATATTGAATGTGTAGGTGAGGGTATCTTATTAAAAGAGACTTAGCTCTACAGTGGCTTGCAAAAGTATTCAACCCCCCTTGGCATTTTTCCTATTTTGTTGCCTTACAACCTGGAATTAAAATGGATATTTGGGGGGTTTGTATCATTTGATTTACACAACATGCCTACCACTTTGAAGATGCTAAATATTTTTCTTGTGAAACAAAACTTGAGCATGTATAACTATTCACCCCCCCAAAGTCAATACTTTGTAGAGCCACCTTTTGCAGCAATTACAGCTGCAAGTATCTTGGGTATGTCTCTATAAGCTTGGCACATCTAGCCACTGGGATTTCTGCCCATTGTTCAAGGCAAAACTGCTCCAGCTCCTTCAAGTTGGATGGGTTCCGTTGGTGTACAGACAATCTTTAAGTCATACCACAGATTCTCAATTGGATTGAGGTCTGGGGTTTGACTAGGCCATTACAAGACATTTAAATGTTTCCCCTTAAACCACCCGAGTGTTGCTTTAGCAGTATGCTAGGGTCATTGTCCTGCTGGAAGGTGAACCTCCGTCCCAGTCTCAAATCTCTGGAAGACTGAAACAGGTTTCCCTCAAGAATTTCCCTGTATTTAGCGCCATCCATCATTCTTTCAATTCTGACCAGTTTCCCAGTCACTGCCGATGAAAAACATCCCCACAGCATGATGCTGCCACCACCATGCTTCACTGGGGATGGTGTTCTCGGGGTGATGAGAGGTGTTGGGTTTGCGCCAGACATAGTCTCCCACAGGCCTTTTGGCGAACACCAAACGTGTTCGCTTATTCTTTTCTTTAAGCAATGGCTTTTTTCGGGCCACTCTTCCGTAAAGCCCAGCTCTGTGGAGTGTACGGCTTAAAGTGGTCCTATGGACAGATACTCCAATCTCTGCTGTGGAGCTTTGCAGCTCCTTCAGTGTTCTCTTTGGTGTCTTTGTTGCCTCTCTGATTAATGCCCTCCTTGCCTGGTCCGTGAGTTTTGGTGGGCGGCCCTCTCTTGGCAGGTTTGTTGTGGTGCCATATTCTTTCCATTTTTTAATTATGGATTTAATGGTGCTCCGTGGGATTTTAAAAGTTTCCGATTTTTTTTTATAACCAAACCCTGATCTGTACTTCTCCACAATTTTGTCCCTGACCTGTTTGGAGAGCTCCTTGGTCTTCATGGTGCCGCTTGCTTGGTGGTGCCCCTTGCTTAGTGGTGTTGTAGACAAAGGGACCTTTCAGAACAGGTGTATATATACTGAGATCATGTGACAGATCATGTGACACTTAGATTGCACACAGGTGGACTTTATTTAACTAATTATGTGACTTCTGAAGGTAATTGGTTGCACCAGATCTTAGGGGCTTCATAGCAAAGGGGGTGAATACATATGCACGCACCACTTTTCCGTTATTTATTTTGTATACTTTTTTGAAACAATTGTTTTTTTCATTTCACTTCACCAATTTGGACTATTTTGTGTATGTCCATTACATGAAATCCAAATAAAAATCCATTTAAATTACAGGTTGTAATGCAACAAAATAGGAAAAACGCCAAGGAGGATGAATACTTTTGCAAGGCACTGTATATTGTGTCTCTTTATTGTGAACATGTTTGCAATTTAGCATCTGTTAGTATTTATTCAGGAACGCATCTTCAAGCGGTTACTTACGATGATGGTATTGTGGGAAATTATGAAAGAATTCACTTCTATTGTTTTATGATCGCTATCCTCTTAACCGATGTGATGTGAAACAAAGCACTACAGAGCACTGTGGTTTGAAACTCTTAAATATTAGCCTGAAAGGTTTTCATTGGGTTGTCTATGGAGATATTTTCTAGGGTTTTTACAAACAATGATTTGGGTTGTGATGCTGAATATAATTTAACAAGACAGGGGCCAAAAAAAAAAACCTGTATTCAGAGGATGGATGTGTGTGTGTGTGTGTGTGTGTGTGTGTGTGTGTGTGTGTGTGTGTGTGTAGAAGCAGCTGTTTTTCAGTTTAGTTTTTCAGCTTTAGCGATTTGACGAGTCTTTGAGTGTGTGTTTTCTCAACCACTCAAATACATCGAAGATGCTTTCTGATTGCATCCTAACATTATTCAGACTGAGACATCAAAATTACTTCATCACCATGAACAAATACTGCCATCCTTAGGTGAAAATGGGGTTCTGCATAGTCAGTCTCTCTCTCTCTCTCTCTCTCTCTCAATTCAATTTCAATTTAAGGGCTTTATCTCTCTCTCTCTGGACACTGAGATACTTCTAAACATATCTGAGTCATGAAAGTCTAATTTAATGTATTATTATTAAAGATATGTGTAATTTATTGTATTTGCATTGAACTGGGGCTGAAAGATTTCTCAGCGAAGGAGTTACATGGAATATTGTCACAAGCCGTACCACCCTCTCAGGTCCCAGAGCCTGAGAAGGGAGATATGGAGAATTGAAAGAAGGAAGAAGTGGGAGTTTTGTTTTGTTTTGTCAATTTATAATTTTTATTTGGGTGGATTAAGTTACTTTCCCTATCACGTATGGATTTTCTTTTTACCTTGTTTTGGTTTCAACCCGTCCATTTGGTGGCGGCAATACACCTTTTTGGGTTGTAAAACCCACAGAAGAAGAAGAAGAACATGACCTGATCATGTTCACGCAAGTGAAAACGACTGTCAAGCCTCCCGCCTAGTCGCAAGTATTGTGCAAATAAATCAACATTTCGAGCATTACAGAAGGAGATGTCATTTTCAAGATCGCGACGGCCTGTATGACTGCATTTGCGGGATAAAAAAAAGTTCACTCCTCGTTTTGTGCACCTAAACAGGTATGTCGTTTAAATTATTGTTACTGTTTTCATCCATTGTGAGATGTCTGTGTTAATGTGACTTTCAATTATGGACTTTATAGCCTGAAAGAGAAGCAAGAGACGGGAGTTGATGGCTAGCATGTTAACGAAAGGCTAGCTCTGGTCCATCGCACGACAACAACTAGCGAGTTGCCTCTGCGCTCTGTTGCTTTCCATTTATCCTTCCCTACAAAATGTGTTTGTTCCCCCAAATATGTTAAGTAACTGACTGGCTTCAATCTACTTTAGTAACTCACCAAAGTAAAGATCCCAGTAAGCTAAATGAAAATACGTATTTTCCTGACGTTGACATCCCGTACATTTCAGGCGCTGAATGAAAGGTTAGAAGACGTATTGTCCGGACGTCGAAAATACGTCTTAAACAGATTTCAAAAAGCCGTATTTTCCCGACGTTGAACATGCGTATTTTCCGGATTCTTCTTCTTCGATGAGGTTTAACGGCGGTTAGCAGCCAATATATTGCATTACCGCCACCTACTAGACTGGAGTACAACTCCCTTATAAAGAAATACCCTACCATCTAACACTACACTCACAAATTCTTTAAAAAATAATAAAATAAAATTAACACCACCCTACTTCTATTTATTCCTACCTCATGCCCTCAACCTGAAAGGATGGGACATTTAACACTCCCTGTAACTCTTCTGATGTCAAATCTCGCACACCCAAATACCTCTCTGCAGCTGCAACCATAACCTCAATTAATAACAATTAATAACCATTGCTATAAATGCTAAAATTCCAATCTTACTGAAACATATATCACTTGTTGGCCTATCGCTCTGTACTGGTACAGATCTACTACTCTCACCACTCCTCCCCCTTGACCCATCTTCCTCTACTTTCTTCACTGCCTCAGCATATGACAACTTCTGCGCTACTCTAACCCTGGAAACCTCAACCTGCCTCTCTCGCACTGACATTTCTGATCCCCAGACCAATGGGCACCCCTACGATTAGCACATACTTTCCCCAATGCTACACATTCCTTTGTCTCATGCCCTTCTGCACACTTCTCACACCTTGGAACCTCCCTCCTACACACTGCTGCCACATGCCCATAAGTTTGACACCTGTAACACCGTAATGTATTCGGCACATAAGCTCGTACAGGATAACTTATATATCCTAACTTCACTTTGTTGGGCAAAGACTCAACTTCAAAAAAACAAAAAAACAGACAATGACTCTTCTGTTTGCCCACTCTCGCCACCCTGTTTACGTCGCACCAAACGACTAGCATCACAAACACCGGGAATCTTCCCCTTCAGTTGGTCAACTTTTACATTTACTGCTACCCATGTAATCACTCCTTTCAATGGCGTCCTTTTCTTGAGAGCGAAACAATTCACATTTCTTTCCCCCATTTGTTTAACTCAGAGCGCCTCCTCCCTCTGACCAGCAGAAACACAAACAATTATCACTAGACCACTTCTGGTTACCCTCGACCAATTACACTATACCCAACTCTTTTTTTCACCCACCCTGAAACCACAAATGGATCAGCCAAAAGGCAAGGGTCCACTTTTTCCAAAAACTTCACTCCTACTGTCACAGACTCATCATTATCCTGACCCTTGGTGCAAGCCTCGGGCTCCGAGTACTTCACCACACCTACCACCTCTGATACTTCACCCTCATTCACGTCCATTTCTCCTCCTGTCTTCAGCTCACTCTGCTTACATTTTCTACCATTCTTCTTTAACAAACCTTCTCCCTTTCCCCCCCCATTTTTAACCGACTCAAGCTCACAATCTTCCTCCCTCTCTCTCTTAGACCTCCTCTGCCTCTCTTTTTCATTCCATTCCTCCTCCGTATTCCAAGTATACGTCTCCTTATGATAATACTGCACTTCTCCTAACATACATCTTGTTCTTGCGTTCTCAAGGGACGCCATTTACGAGGCTCTCCCACCGAATCTTTGTCTAAAGTTACTTCCACCGTACTCCTGGTTCGCATCAGGGGACTCCGGCATCGCTGCCTATATCTCAATTTTCTTATCTTGTTCTTGGCTAACCCGTCCGAAAAGTTCAGCGCTCTCTCGCTTCGCCACCATGAACGTACAGTACACACTCCGTCTTTTCGAATCCCCCACCGGCTGGGGTTCCCGTATATTTTCCGGATGTTGAAATCAGGTATATTTTAAGTGCTGAATGAAAGGTAAAAATATGTATTTTCCATATGCAGCTACCTAATTTACAAATAATGAAAATATGTATTTTTTGGTCATTGATTCTTTGGCCAAATGTAAACTGCTGTACACTGAGTGTACAAAACATTAGGAACACCTGCTCTTTCCATGACATAGACTGACCAGATTAATCCAGGTGAAAGCTATGATCCCTTATTGATGTCACTTGTTAAATCCACTTCATTCAGTGTAGATGAAGGGGAGGAGACAGGTTAAAGAGGGATTTTTAAGCCTTGAGACAATTGAGACATGGATTGTGTATGTGTGCCATTCAGAGGGTGAATGAACAAGACAAAATATTTAAGTGCCTTTGAACGGGGTATGGTAGTTGGTGCCAGGCCTCATCACTCCAGAGACACCGGTTTGTGTGTCAAGAACTGCAACTCTTCTGTGTTTTTCACGCTCAACAGTTTCTCGTGTGTATCAAGAATTCACATTTCTTGCAACACATAGCAACACCCACCCGCGCTCCAGCAGGTATATCTCACTGGTCATCCCCAAAGCCAACACCTCCTTTGGCCGCAATTCCTTCCAGTTCTCTGCTGCCAATGACTGGAACAAATTGCAAAAATCTCTGAAGCTGGAGACACTTATCTCCCTCACTAACTTTAAGCATCAGTTGTCAGAGCACATTACCGATCACTGCACCTGTACACAGCCCATCTGAAATTAGCCCGCCCAACTACCTCATCCCTATATTGTTATTTATTTTGCTCATTTGTACCCCAGTATCCCTATTTGCACATCATCTCTTGCACATCTATCATTCCAGTGTTAATACTAATTGTAATTATTTTGCACTATAGCCTATTTTATTGCCTTACCTCCATAACTTGCTACATTTGCACACACTGTATATATATGTATTTCTGTTGTATTTTTGACTTTGTTTTGTTTTACCCCATATGTAACTCTGTGTTGTTGTTTTTATCGCACTGCTTTGCTTTATCTTGGCCAGGTCGCAGTTGTAAATGAGAACTTGTTCTCAACTGGTTTACCTGGTTAAATAAAGGTGAAATAAAATAAAAATAAAAAGAATGGTCCACCACATAACTGTGGGAATCATTGGAGTCAATATGGGCCAGCTTCCCTGTGGAACGCTTTCGACACCTTGTGGAGTCCATGCCCTTATGAATTGAGGCTGTTCTGAGGGCAAAAGGGTGTGTTTCAATATTAGGAAGGTGTTCCTAATGTTTTGTACATTCTCAATTAAGTAAGCATTATATCACAATCATAATTGTTCATGCCTTTTAATAGGAAAGGGGAGCCAACTGAAGATTGCAACAAAATATTTATTGCGCCCATCTATCACACTTATATTACATTTTTCAAAAGCTTTAAAACTGGCAGCGATTATGTTCAAAGTAGTCCAACATACAGAATTAACCAACAGACCACTTCAACTACAATAGCATTCTGAGTAATAGGGCTGGGAATTGCCAGGGACCTTACGATATTATCACGATACTTAGGTGCCGATACGATATGTATTGCGATTCTCACGATTCTATATGTAGGCCTATTGCAATTCGATGTTCCAAACATTTTGCTCACCATATGTCTACTGCAGAGGTACAAGAGAGAGCCATGAAAAACAAGTTTTGATCAGTCATGGAAATAAAAGTACTAAAAACAAATTGGCTCCCTATTTAAAAAGAAGATGGAAAACAAGCTATGAAGGAAAAACACTGGAGTTTTTGTGCAGGTACTTGTTTGAATAGCCTGTTTGCTGCATATTAAGCCTATGCTCTTATGACAAATAACTGTCCTTGCAGGAGGCTGATAAAGAAATCGCAGTGCTACCACGTGACAGCTGCCCAGTACGAATCCGGAATAGATTTGTGATGACCTCAAGACCGCGGAGGGGTCAAGCGCAGGTGGCATCTCAGTTGCATCGTCTTCTGTCACCTGGCAGACCATAACCAGATGTCTGGAATTCATCGGGTCATGTGGTGATTGATGACTCGCAGTGATGTAGTGGTCACTGTCCGCAGTGAGTAAAGTAAAGCTCCCTATACCGCTAAAAAGTGGGTAAACACTTGTGCAAAATAAAATAAAATGCGTAAACAGCGTTTACGTGCATTTACACTCTATTACACTACTGGTGATTAGGATACTCATTGTCGTACGACTGGAAAAACACAGTACTCTATGCTGTGTGAACTCTGTTTTCTTTTCCACCCCACTTTGAATTATGTACATTGAAGGTTGCAACTGACAGCTTAAAGGTGTCAACAGTATTAAAACAAATACAATTATGTATGTATTTATGAATCCTGCCATCATTGCTTTGTCTTTTAATGAGAATCAGTGCTTTGCTGTTTGTGTTGTAAAAAGCCTTATGTCAAGGATGTTTCTGAGATAATATTTTCAATTATAAACTGGGTGGTTCGAGCCCTGAATGCTGATTGGCTGACAGCTGTGGTATATCAGACCGTATACCACGGGTATGACAAAACATTAGTTTTTACTGCTCTAATTATGTTGGTAACCAGTTTATAATATCAATAAGGCACCTTGGGTTTGTGGTATATGGCCAATATACCACGGCTAAGGGCTGTGTCCAGGCACTCCACATTGCGTTGTGCGTAAGAACAGCCCTTAGCTGTGGCCTTATTGCTTAATTAACCATTTGGTATTGCTGAGAGCAGTGCTCAGATATCTGAGGTTGTGTCCACTCCATTTGCCTGTTATCATTCTGGCACAAAAGTGGCTTTTTGACTATTGAATGCAACAATATTCAGTTTGGCTCACACATTTAGCCCTGAGACATTCCTGTAGACTCCTATTGCACCTCAGTGATTTTTCATTTAAAACAAACAGTCGAAGAAGACACGTTTCAAGGGTGAGCAGGAAGATTATGAGATGGAGTTACAGTCGGGATGCCACCGAGCTGCAAGCATGACCAAAAGTACCAACATCTCATTCCAAAATCATGGGCATTAATATGGAGTTGGTCCCCCCCCTTTGCTGCTATAATGGCCTCCACTCTTCTGGCAAGGCTGTCCACTAGACATCAGGCACTGATGTTGGGCGATTAGACCTGGCTCGCAGTCGGCGTTCCAATTAATCCCAAAGGTGTTCGATGGGGTTGAGGTCAGGGTTCTGTGCAGGCCAGTCAAGTTCTTCCACACCGATCTCGACAAACCATTTCTGTATGGACCTCACTTTGTGCACGGGGGCATTGTCATGCTAAAACAGGAAAGGGCCTTTCCCAAACTGTTGCCACAAAGTTGGAAGCACAGAATCATCTAGAATGTCATTGTATGCTGTAGTGTTAAGATTTCCCTTCACTGGAACTAAGGGGCCTAGCCCGAACCATGAAAAACAGCCCCAGACCATTATTCATCCTCCACCAAACTTTACAGTTGGCACTATGCATTGGGGCAGGTAGCGTTCTCCTGGCATCCGCCAAAACCAGATTCATCCATCGGACTGCCAGATGGTGAAGCGTGATTCATCACTCCAGAGAATGAGTTTCCACTGCTCCAGAGTCCAATAGCGGCGAGCTTTACACTTTACGCTTGGCATTGTGATCTTAAGCTTGTGCGGCTGCTCGGCATGGAAACCCATTTCATGAAGCTCCCGACAAACAGTTATTGTGCTCACGTTGCTCCAGAGGCAGTTTGGAACTCTAGTGAGTGTTGCAACCGAGGACAGACAATTTTTACGTGCTAAGCGCTTCAGCACTCAGCGGTCCCGTTCTGTGAGCTTGTGTGGCCTACCACTTTGCGGCTGAGCCGTTGTTGCTGCTAGACGTTTCCACTTCACAATAACAGCATTTGCAGTTGACCGGGGCAGCTCCAGAAAGGTAGAAATGTGACGAACTGACTTGTTGGAAAGGTGGCATCCTATGACAGTGCTATGTTGAAAGTCACTGAGCTCTTCAGTATGGCCATTCTACTGCCAATGTTTGTCTATGGAGATTGCATGGCGGTGTGCTCGATTTTATACCGGTCAGCAACGAGTGTGTGGCTGAAATAGCCAAATCCACTAATTTTAATTTTCCTCTCTGTCCACAGGTATTTCAATGATAACAATTAAGGAACAACTATAAAGTCTCTCAGTAAGCTATGATTCTTATTTGTCCTCATATATTATGAATTCAATGTTGTTCATAATTGTTAAGGGGAAATATATCTGGATCCTACCACCAGTTGTCTTTTTTATAGATCTTATATCATTGCCTTGCCAAACAGTAGTAATGTTATGCGACAATACCACTGCAAGCCTCTCAAAAACCCAACCCCTCGTCCAAGTTGTGGGAGGCGGAAACAGCTGACGTACGGGATTCCCAGACAGGGCAAAGTTTTGTGGGTGCGCTACGGTTGCCATGAGGGCCTGTCTGGATCCACAACATGCTGGAAAATGGGGCTCTGGTAAAGCTAGGTGGACCAATCATCCGCTTTGTGGATACTACCGATTACAGGTACATTCACGAAAAAAACACAGCGTAAATGACCTTTGCTTCCAAAAGAGCAAAAGGGTTTAAGTAATACCCTTGCAAATGTCCATTCCCTGTATCCCTAATAATTGTGTATAATTAATTATTTGCATCATTGTTCTAAAGGAATTGTATCTCAAAATCAGTTAGTTTCACTAGCCCGCTTCTGTGTAAGTTGTGTGTTTTTGTGTATAACCAACAGCTGATGCTGGAGGAGTTAAAAGGTTTGATTGAAATCAGGAGAACCTTTATCCTTGTTGATACGACTCTAGCATTGGACTATTCTGTCCTTAATAAAATAAAATAAAAAGTTGGACCGATTACATGAAACATGAACTGCTTAGTGAATATGGAGGACGTTTTTCACTCATGCTTATTCACTTTGTTTTACAGGGGTACCCAGGATTTCAAGCCGGTGATGAGCTGCGATCCAAACCCAAAACCCAGAAACTGGACGTAACTGGTGTGTTTGGAATGGCGTGCAGGCACGAGCATCCGCTGAAGTTCCTGAAGAGAGGAGAGAAGTATGTGGATGGGTGCATATGGATGGATGGATGCTTCAGATGTTTAGCTTATGTATAGCTGATGTATTTTAGTTATATATGACATTGGCTACGATGACTGATGTTGAACTGTCATTTCAGGCTTGCAAATACTGTGTTCCTGCTGGGGGACCTGAAAGCAATGCAGGGACCAAACATCACAACGTTTCAGCTTTCCAGCTGAAGCCTCATTTACAGGTAAAATTGATACGTCAATCTATGTTAGCTATAATAATACATTAGATAATGTATTGAATATTAAACCACCACCATTCATGAATCGCTTGATACGGTTTTACGAATGGCTTGAAACAGATTGCTTCATACCTGCTTTGTAAAAATTCACATAAGAACTGCTCCTACACTAAATTCTTTTGACATTTAGAAAAACAGTCCCGATCTGATGGTGGACACCCAATTTGCAGTGCCAGCCTTTCATGCCTATGATCATGATGCTGACTGTCAGGTAATTAATACAATTAAGTATTCTGACCAGATTGTATGCTGGTCTCTTCAACACTGCAGCAATTTTGGAAAGACTGCAGACTAAGAAGACTCACTGTCTGCTGGCCACAATCCATAGGCTGGTCCTGAAGCGCTCTTTCTATTGTGGCCTGGTCAGAAAGTATGCAGGTACTGCAGCCAATTCAGTGTTGTTGAACATTGCATCACACCCTGGCGTATCACTGCTGTTGTTATCTAAGTGTCATTCACACAGTTATTTTGAACTATATGAAAGATTTTCATTACCATTTCTTTCAATTGTTTTTCAGATGGACAAACCATTGCTGTGCGGCTCTCCAGGAAAGTCAGGCGGACCTCGGCGAGAATTAAACAGCAGATGAACGCCTACAACGGAAGGAACAAGTCACCTCAATTCCCCCCAAGACTGGAGTACAGGGATATTCTCCAGCAAGACCATCCAGTCTGATCTCAGGTGTCCAACCTTGGGGGACAGTCTGCTCCGGAACAAGCAGCGTGCAGTGATGCTGCATAACATGTTGTTGTGGAAATTCTACACTATGTCGTGGAAATTACCACTAGGGACACTCGAAGTCAATCTTAAATTAATCATCCTTTATTGTCAGCGCACTGGAGAGGTTCCAACCAACTCAATGCACCATAGTGAACGTCTGTCAGAAGCTCTGCTGGGGCAGTCCCTGCAGTTGTCTTATATACGGCTATACACAGGCAAGTTATATTTGCATGATTTAGGATAATAAATTCATCATTACCTTTGTGTTCTATTCATGTGACCGACCAATACTGGTTCATAACATGTGACAGACCAATACTGGTTCATAACATGTGACAGACCAATACTGGTTCATAACATGTGACAGACCAATACCTCACGAGGCTTCTTCTCTCTAAGCTGAGACCTTGAAACAGAGATACCTTTCGTTCTCAAAACAAGGTCTGGGCGTACTGCCAAATTGCAGATACTGATAAGTGAGGATTTGTCCGATCAGTCACTTGCATGAACATAGAAATTGGTTATTAGAACAGCACATGAATAGAACATAGAAATGTATAGAATATAAAAGCACCAACATTAACATTTCCATCACAATGTGCCTTAGGGCAGCAGAGGAGAGGCACCTTATTCAGGCAGACCTACACAATGGCCTTTTTTATTGCCAGAGAGAGCTGGGGATTTTTTAAGAGCTTTTCTTGGGCAGTGGGAGGCAGAGCCAACACGCTTTCACCTGGGTGCCTCTTTGCTGCTCCGAAAGAACATGCAGAACAAATGAAAGCTCCAGCAAGCATTTTCAATGTTGGCTGGTGATGGCTCAGTCAGGTCAGATGTAGAGGAGGACAGTGAATCGGAGGACAGTGATTCAGAAGATGACAGTGGTTGAGGAATGAATGTGTGTGTGTGCATGCAAGTTCTATAGGGGCAAACTATACATTGAGTATTCCAAACATTGCTGTGATCACGCTGGACCAGTGTCTGCAGGACGACAAGTCTTACCCGCGAATTCGAGTGAGGAAGTGGGCGGCTGCGCTGACAACAAACTGGGGCTGTGGAGCTGAGTGGTGATCCGAGAGCAGAGGACCGAGAGAAGCATTGGTACAACGCACATCTAGGAGCTTTAGCTCTGTTAGCTCCGTGAAGTAAGGGAAGTGATTATTTCTGTGTTCCCCTTACACTACTCTTTCTCTCTCTGGGACGTTTTGCCACTCAGCTGAAAGCCACTATTGTCGGCAGGTTTCCCTTCCGTCTGTCTCCCTCTCATTCAGCACTGGAGATGGGGCCATCGGTGACGTAGCCAAGCAGAGTCTCAGACCGGGCGCGTTCCAGGACAGGGAGATGTGCAGATCTGGGTTTCACCAGACAGAGACGTTTATTCTTTTATTTTTGTGGGGATCTGGTTCTCGTCGGGCCCTAGAAATCGAGAACCTATCCCCACCCTCTTTATGGTGTATTGTCTGTCTTTCCCCCTCCCTATTTGTCCCAGTAGAGAGTCCGTTAGAGGGGTTGGCAGAGTAGAGCAGGGCCAAGGGTGGGTCCCATGTTGTGTGCAGCACCAGAGTGAGATTGTAGTGTCTTTACCCATTTGTTTGCAGTGCCATATCAGAATAATTCACAGTGTGTCACTTTTGCATGCCCGATATTTACCTGAGGGAGTAAGGGGGAGGGTAACCTACCTGAGGGGAGGATCTACTTTGTAGACACAGTCCGGGAAATCATATAGTCTGCTGTGGGAGGTGGGGTAACAGGGTCCAATCCATGTTAACCCATGAATTGAAACTTAAACTTACCTTGAGCATACTTACCTGTCCAGGGGCCTCATGTACAAAGACTTGCGTTGAATTCATACTAAAACATTGCGTACGGACAAAGCCATAAATGTGCGTACGCACCAAAAAAATCTGATGTATGAATCTCTGCGTACGCAGCATTCCACATACATTCTCTTTGTACATCCCAATCAACGCGAAATTGAGCGCACATGCATGAGCACCACACCACACCCTGTCTCCTCCCTCAATTAAATCAATTTAAATATGGTAATTAGTCCAATTTGGCAAAAGAAACCTGCAAGAACATGGCTAAAGCAAGCAAGAAACGAAATTTCACTGAAAACGAATTAGAGGTGCTACTATCAGAGGTAGAAACAATAAAAAATATTTTTTTGGGAAATCTGTCCTCTGGAATTAATAACAAAAGAAAGAAAAAAGAGTGGGCGAGTTTGTCTGATGCCGTCAACGCGGTGGGATCTGAGAGTCGCACCGTAAATGAACTGAAGAAGAAATGGTCAGACATAAAGGTGGAAGTTAAGCGGAGAACTGCTGCGCACCGACAAAGTGTGGGCAGAACAGGCGGTGGTACAGGGACCGATGAACTTGCAGCCTTTGATCAGAGAGTTGCCTCTATTGTAGGAGACACGTTAATCTCTGGAATCGTATCCGCTGATGTAGGAGACTCGGATATACTACAGGACTGCCAGCAAGGTGACTCAGATTTATTTCCTTAACTTTGATATACATAGCCAGCCACCGTTTAATTTTAAAATGCATGCAATATAGCAAAAGGTACACCAGAGATTTCACGTATCCACTGCTTTTATTGCAAATGCGTGTACCCATTAATAAGGAACAGACTCAAATTACTGTTAAGATGTGCCTGTGTTTAATTGGACTTAGGAACCGCAGGAACGTCCACTGGCACGCACTCAGAGTCCGCACCACCTGAGCAGCCAGAGCCCATTCAGTCCAGCGTCTCCCGTGTCTCTAATGTTCCCCCAGTGCTGAAGCCCGTCCATCTGGCCGTGTCTTGACGCATGCTGTTCTGGAGTCACAACAACAAATTGTTAGGGCCATTGAAGAAATGAACAGTCACCTTAAAAATGTCACTGACGCACTCACAGAAATAAGCCATTCATTAAAAGAATTGGTCAAAAAATGAACTTTGTGTCTGAGTACCATTTATATTGTCGCAATTACACGTTGACGGGCCTGAATGGCTTGTTGATTGTGCTGCACATATACTGGTCCTGGGTCAGGGTCATCTGGCGGTGCCCCCACCTCACCAAGGGGTATGCCATGCCTGTGCGCGACATTGTGCAGCACTCCACAGGCCAGTATGATGCGGCAAACCTTGTCAGGGCGGTATAACAGCATCCCCCGGTCCTGTCAAGGCAGCGCCACCGACATTTCAGCTGCCCAATCGCCCGCTCCACAACTGACCGAGTGCGGGAATGGGCATCATTGTATCTGCGCTCTCGGTCAGTTTGTGGGTTGGTGAGGGGGGTTAACAGCCACGTCTTTAGTGGATAACCACTGTCTCCTGATGGGCAGTAATAATAATTACAGACACAAACATTTTACTTTTAGATAGAACCATACATTTAAATGCATAACTTACCAAGTAGCCACTCATCGCGCACCCTGCCAGCTTGGAGTCTCATCCCAACCATGCTGTTTGTAAGGATATATGAATCATGGGTTGACCCAGGCCACCTTGCCACAATATTTGTTAGGCGCATTTGTGCATCACATATAATCTGCACATTTATTGAATGGAAATGTTTCCGATTCACATATGCAAATTCGTCTTCAGATGGCGCCTTTATAGCAATATGTGTGCAGTCGATCGCTCCGATTACATTAGGAAAACCGGCTATCGCTGCAAATTGCGCTTTGATGTTTGGCTGGTCACCTGCATCGTATGGGAACGTTATATACCTGGTAGACAAGCGGATGATGCCGTCCCATACAGGTGGCATTGCACGGCTCAAACACGACTGGCTTATTCCTGAGCGGTCTGCCAGTTCTCTTTGGAAAGAACCGGTTGCTAGGAAACCAAGTGTAGTAAGCACCTGTAAAGGAACGGGTAATGCGTGGCTCCTCACTGTCTCTCTTTCCAAATTCGGACCCAACTCAGCGCAGAGCTCCAAGAGTATAGCTCTTGGAAATCTGAAACGGCTGATGAGCCAGTCATCGTCGTGGGCCAGAAAATCACCGTGGTCCCTAAAAACTCGTTCTCTCCGGATTTGTCCATTGAAAATGTCTTCTAATAAAGCCAAAGCTGCCATTGCTAGACGGGTTGTATCAATTTTCACATCCTTTATATATGTTCTTACTTAATTGCATAATTAATAGAATATTCTAATAAGACTCGTGTGACAATAATATGGCAAATCATTTATCAATTACAAATTATAAGCAATATCTGGCAGGTGCGATAGAACAGTTCGTAGTGTAATGTTTGCCACTTCACTTTATTGCCTCTATGAGTCGCCAACGGACAAACATCACAAAAATGTACGTACGCCAGGCCTGAAGTTTACGTGGAAGAACGCACATTCTTACGTTAATTTCACTGTTAGTACATCTGACCATGAACGTGAAAGCTGGCGTACGCCGTGTTTTCGTGCGTACGCAAGATTGATACATGAGGCCCCTGGTCTTCTGTGTTGGGGTTGTGCTGGAGAACATTAAATCCTGTGTTGGGTGCAGTTAAAAGGTACACACTGTCTGTGTGGAGTCTGGAGTCACTAGAGCAACTGGGCTCAGAGAAAAAACAGAAGGAAATCAAGCTGCAGTGGCAGCTGTCCAGATAACTCATCCAAAGGGCTTTGACTTCTCAAACACAGCAGAAAGCTAAAACAATATGACGCCTTGTGACCTTATTAATTCAGCTACTTACTTAGATAACTAGGAAGTTAAACTTAGGGGTCGCCCTAACGCAGAAGTCTTAGTTTTTCATGCAGGAAAAAAATATAAAACACATAAGAAATATCTTGCTGCGTTTTGTAAATGCAGCTCTAAAATCTGCTCAGCATCAAACTTATTTTATGCTTCAGTTGCACATCTCCACTCGGATGAGAATTCAATAAAGGGCATTCTATCAAATGACAGCACTCTGACTGATGTGTAGCTACTTTTCTCAGGTACTTTTCTCGGTGTAGCCAGCCTACGTTTCTCAGGGAAAAAGCAAGATTAACTTCAAGCAAAACATTAGGAAATGTAGCCGGTTACATTCTTTCTATGATAAACATTTAGATTTGAAAAAAAGACCTTGCTTTTTCATTGTAAGCTCATTTACTTGACAATGAAGCGATTTACTGCTGAATGTGTTGCACTAATGTATTTTCTGTGAAGGAAAACTACAGTTGCACGTCCCTGATCACTCTATTGAAGAAAAAAAACAGTGACGGCCAATACGCAGCTGGACTCACCTGCTCCCACTTTCTCCCGTTGTGCTATTTACAAACAAACAGTGACTGGTTCAGCTGTTCTGGGGAACTACGGTATGTAATATACTGTAAGATAATGTGACAGGTAAAATGAAGAATGGGATCTGCTTTATCTCCTAACATATTGCACAAGTTGACTGCAGGTATTTACTTAAAAAGTAGCTACAAATATGAAAATGTATTGGAAAAATTTTGTTTTGACGGTATTGAAAAACCTTCTTGTGGCTGTTTCCAAATACTCCGGTATACAGTATATAAGGTATACTGCCCAAGCCTAATCTATAATGCCTTTAAATATACTCATACAGCACTGTGCATAATTAATATGACATCTAGGCCAATCTGTAGCTTCACAGTCAAAGTTCAAGGGGTTTGACAAGGCTAGGGTGCAAGGAGTACAAGCCTTATTCAACCAGAAGTATAGTTGAAATAACTATTAAAACGTACTGTATAACTGGGATTCAACAATTAAATAACAGTCCTGCCCTGCTTTTAAGCAAGCTTTAAAAATGTAACCACTCAAATTCACAGGCAGAGTTCTGGATGCAACGGCTGACATTTAAATTATAAAAACATATGTGGTCGCTGTGCCTTGTTGGTTTACATTGTTGATATTCAAGTAAGCGGATTTCTGGATCACTGGTAGAAGCTTGGAAAAATGTATACACTTGATCGTCCTTCACTAAAGCCTTCTTTCCAAGTAAGCAGATTTCTTGATTTCTGGATCACTGGTAGAAGCTTGGAAAAATGTATACACTTGATCGTCCTTCACTAAAGCCTTCTTTCTGTTTCAGTTTACATGAAGTAGGTGGACAGGGCACAGTTCCATATATGGCTGTGGCTGCCAAGAAGGTGGTCATTGAAGTAGAGGGCATTCCAGGTGGGATATAGTTAAAAAAGCCCTCCCACTATGCCATTTTGGAGGCAGGCCTTGGCATCAAGTTTCAATGCAGAATTGTAATGTCTTGTTCATTGAGATTAACAACATTGACATGTACGGTCCAGGCAGTGACTTGACCCATTACTTTAGACAATCAGTACATTCCCTTTGAACAGATGCACCTTGTGGGCTTTGCTACATATGGCCATCCACCAATTGTTATTGTTTTTTCTGGGTCAATGTGTTTGCTGATTATGAAAAGATGGAGCAATTGTTTTATTTTAGAATATATCTTTGCAGCTGTGGGTTGTGCTGGGCCTAGAGCTGGAGATGGGCCTGGAGCTGGGCCTGGAAGTGGAGCTCGGCAGGGAGCTGGAGATGGAAGTGGAGCTCGGCAGGTAGCTGGAGATGGAAGTGGAGCTGGAAATTGGCCTGGAGCTGGGCATGGAAGTGGAGCTGGGCATGGAGCTGGAGATGGGCCTATAGTTGGTGCTGGGCCTGGGCCTTTAACTGGAGGTTGGGCTGGTGCTGGGCCTGTGGCTGGAGGTTGGGCTAGAGGAGGAGCTAGGGATAGGGTTAGGGGAGGAGCTAGGGTTGAAGCTGGAGGTTGGCCTGAGGCTGAAGATGGGGTTGGAGCTGGAGGTTGGGCTGAGGCTGGAGCTGAGGGTTGGGCTGAGGCTGGAGCAGGAGGTTGGGCTACACCAGGACCTGTGTCTAATTCCCCGGAGGTTGGTAATAATATATGCATGTACACTGAGTGTATAAAACATTAAGGACACCTGCTCTTTTCATGACAGAAACTGACCAGGTGAATCCCGGTGAAAGCTATGATCCCTTTTTGATGTCACTTGTTAAATCCACTTCAATCAGTGTAGATGAAAGGGGGGAGGCAGGTTAAAGTAGGATTTTTAAGCTTTGAGACAATTGAGACATGGATTGTGTATGTGTGCCATTCAGAGGGTGAATGGGCAAGACAAAAGATTTAAGTGCCTTTGAACAGGGTATGGTAGTAGGTGCCAGGCGCACCGGTTTCTGTCAATAACTGCAAAGCTGCAGGGTTTTTCACACTCAACAGTTTCCTGTGTGTGTCAAGAATGGTCCACCACCCAAAGGACATCCAGCCAACTTCTCACATCTGTGGGAAGCATTGGAGTCAACATGGGCCAGCATCCCTGTGGAACGCTTTCGACACCTTGTAGAGTCCAGGCCCTGACAAATTGAGGCTGTTCTGAGGGCAAAAGGGAGTGCAACTCAATATTAGTAAGGTGTTACTAATGCTTTGTACATTTAGTGTATTTGTATGTTATGTAGGTACATTATGTATGTTATGAATGATGCTTGGCTTAGTTCAATACTCAATTCCAGATAAACAACAGTGGACTGCACCTGACTTTGCACAGCAAATGTGTACTGCATGATAGTAATTGTAGTCAATGACCAGAATCTTTGCTGGCATAGAAAGAGTCGTACAATGTACCGTATGTTCAGAATTAGAAATTGGGTAAATGTGTGTAAACTAATTTACTACACTACATAAAGGATGAGGTGTTTCAGCGCAGACACTATATTCAAAACACATCTGTTTGATGTTATTTTTTCAAAGTGTACTGTGAATGTAGCCAACAAGTTAACCTGTATTTTGTCCTTGATTATGAAGAACAAACTGTATTACCTTACAATGTATCACTTTGTAATTGTCTGTTTTTATTTTTCAGTCATACACAGACATCCTTGCAGTTTCAATGAACTCCATTATTACTTAGCCACAACTATTTTTTTTAAATAAAAACTGATTCAACATTGTGTTGGGGGTAATTACATTGATAGATCTTGTGAACAATGGATAAGCAACACTGCAAATCAAATCAAATCAAATGTTATTGGTCACATGCGCCGAATACAACAGGTGCAGACATTACAGGTGCACTGGTTGGGCGTGATGGATAGAAGTAGTCACTACCAGTGGTGGAAAAAGTACTCAATTGTCATACTTGAGTAAAAGTAAAGATACCTTAATAGAAAACGACTCAAGTGAAAGTCACCCAGTAAAATACTACTTGAGTAAAAGTATTTGGTTTTAAATATACTTAAGTATCAAAAGTACATGGAATTGCTAAAATGTACTTAAGTATTAAAAGTATAAACCATTTCAAATTCCTTATGTTAAGCAAACCAGACGGCACAATTTTTTGGGATATTTTTTATTGAGGGATAGCCAGGGGCACACTCCAACACTGACATAATTTACAATTGAAGCATTTGTGTTTAGTGAGTCCGCCAGATCAAACAGTAGTGATGACCAGGGATGTTCTCTTGGTAAGTGTGTGAATTGGACCATTTTCCTGTCAAAATGTAATGAGTACTTTTGGGTGTCAGGGAAAATGTATGGAGTAAAAAGTACATTATTTTCTTTAGGAATGTAGTGAAGTAAAATGTGCCAGACCCGGGGGTTTGATCTAAACGTTTACACAAATCAGACACGTGTGATACCTCAGTTTCTAGGGTGTTTATTTAAAACAACAAAGAAAAAGAGAAGAAGCAGGTCTCCTCCAGGAGTCCTCTTCCGGGTTACCGTCTTCTGTGCTCCAGGGAATGCTGTCTCCTCTGGGGTAGAACACCGAGCCCCTCGGTTCTAGCAGACCGTGAAGACGTCTATCCAGTAGCAACCTCTCCCCTGTGCTGCCCTCCTGGCAGCTTTATGGGCCCCATACGGCTGGTGAGCAATCAGCCCCTTGATTACTCACCAGCCTCAATCAGCCCCAATTAGTCCTGGTAAGAGGACCTGTCGAGACCTGGCACGTCCAGCAGAGGGAGTCACCGCCGCGTGATGTAGACGCCGTCTGTCACCAGGCCTCGACGAGTCTCCCCCTGGTGGCTTGTCCGCGGTACGCCACATAAAGTAAAGTACAGATAACCCCAAAAACGACTTAAGTTGGACTTATTAAGTACTTTACACCACTGGTCACTACAGGTGTGATCAAGCCTTACATCAAAGTTGCCTGAAGATGAATGGAAAGTGCTATGCCCTGACCAGTTATTCAGAAGAAATCCTCTGTATAATTTACATAAGGTTGGTTAACTTACCTGTGTGGAACCTAAACAAACACATTCTACACATTTACAAACTACCTTTTTAAAGTTGTATTGCAATCATGGTGTTCTTTTTTACTGAAGCGTATACAGTACAGTATATCAAATAATGTGACAATGATCAACATCATATGGGTAGACAAATAATTTATGCAGCAAAACGCAACTATTCCTGTTTTTTAGGACGCAAACCAGTAATATGAATCACTGTTGATCCATCCTGTTCTGATCTAATGAGATGGATGTAGGATCTTCTACGGCCTTGAATCTAGGCCTTTCCTAGTCATGAAGGACAGAAATCTGCTGCTGTGCACCTCACTGATGACCACTGCTGTATTGTGGTAGGATATGGTGGTAGTACTTCAGGGGAGTTGGTGGTGCAGGGGGCCTAGTAGTATGTACAGAATGCAGCCCTTCTCACGCAATAGCCTTCAGGAGGCAGGTTCTTGGTTCTCATTGGCAAAGACTGAAATCAAGTTAGGATTAGGGGTTAAATTTCATGTCAGACGGGCCTATACCACTTCGCCCAACTTGTTATACCCCTGAGGTTGTAAATAAAACCTTTAAATGTTGGTATGACTTCTATTATTATGATAAGGCTGAAACCCATAGCTGAATGGCTTCAGACAACATTTCACGCTGGAACTGGCTACCGACAGTGAACTCAAGTTAGGGTTAGGAGTTATATACTGAACAAAAATGTAAATGCAACATGTAAAGTGTTGTTCCCATGTTTCATGAGCTGAAATAAAAGAGCCAAGAAGTTTTCCATATGCACAAAAAGCATATTTCTCTCAAATGTTGTACACACATTTCTTTACATCCCTGTTAGTGAGCATTTCATCTTTGTCAAGATAATCCATCCACCTGACAGGTGTGGCATATCAAGAAGCTGATTAAACAGCATGATCATTACAAAGATGCACCTTGTGCTGGGGACAACAAAAGGCAACTCTAAAACATGCAGTTTTGTCACACAACACAATGCCACAGATATCTCAAGTTTTGAGGGAGCGTGCAATTGGCATGCTGTCTGCAGGAATGTCTACCAGATCTTTTGCCAGAGAATTTAATGTTAATTTCTCTACCTTAAGCCGCCTCAAATGTCATTTTAGAGAATTTGGCAGTACGTCCAACCGGCCTCACAATCGCAGACCACGTGTAACCACTCCAGCCCAGGACCTCCACATCCGGCTTCTTCACCCTCGGGATCGTCTGAGACCAGCCACCCGGACAGCTGATGAAACTGTGAGTTTGCACAACCAAAGAATTTCTGCACAAACTGTCAGAAACCGTCTCAGGGAAGCTCATCTGCGTGCTCGTCGTCCTCACCAGGGTCTTGACCTGACTGTAGTTCGGCATCGTAACCGACTACAGTGGGCAAATGCTCACCTTCCATGGCCACTGGCACGCTGGAGAAGTGTGCTCTTCAGGGATGAATCCCGGTTTCAACTGTACCGGGCAGATGGCAGACAGCGTGTACGGCGTTTGCTGATGTCAACGTTGTGAACAGAGTGCCCCATGATGGAGGTGGGTTATGGTATGGGCAAGCATAAACTATGAACAACGAACACAAATGCATTTTATCGATGGCAATTTGAATGCACAGAGATGCCGTGACGAGATCCTGAGGCCCATTGTCGTGTCATTAATCCGCCACCATAACCTCATGTTTCAGCACCGCCCCATGTCACAAGGATTTGTATACAATTCCTGGAAGCTGAAAATGTCCCAGTTCTTCCATGGCCTGCATAGTCACCACACATGTCACCCATTGAGCATGTTTGGGATGCTCTGGATCCCAACGTGTGCATGTTCCAGTTCCCGCCAATATCCAGCAACTTCGCACAGCCAGTGGTAATCCCACTGGCTATAGGGTGAACGCACCAATTTGTGAGTCGCTCTGGCTAAGAGCGTCTGTTAAATGACGTTAATGTGCCCTTGAGCAAGGCACTTAACCCTAATTGCTCCTGTAAGTCGCTCTGGATAAGAGCGTCTGCTAAATGACTAAAATGTAAAATGTAAATGAGTGGGACAACATTCCACAGGCAACAATTAACAGCCTGATCAACTCTATGCGACGGAGATGTGTCGCGCTGCATGAGGCAAATGGTGGTCACACCAGATACTGACTGTTTTTCTGATCCAAGGCCCCTACCTTTTTTAATGGTATCTGTGACCAACAGATGCTTCTCTATATTCCCAGTCGTGAAATCCACGGATTAGGGCCTAATGAATTTATTTCAATTGACTGATTTCCTTATATGAACTTTAACGGAGTCAAATCTTTGAAATTGTTGCGTTTATATTTTTGTTCAGTGTAGTTCAGCTATTTTCAGGGTACAAAAAGATATTAGCTGTATGCCTTGAAACCATGCTTGAAACGGAGCAAGCCATTCAGCTATATAGAAATGTTGTGGCACAATGGAACGAGCCACAATTGAAAGTTATGATGTAGTTTACAATGTAATGCTGGAATGGGTTAAGTAAGTGTATATTCGATCCTTTAAAATAAAAATGTTCATCGATACACTGGGTCACACTTTTTTTAGATAGGCTGGATTTTCCATCTGCTCTGCAGATGGTCATACTATCAATAAACGATCTGTTGATAAGCAACTGCTTGCTAAGGTTACAGATAAAGTTAGGTTTAGAATTAGGGTTAGGGTTAAGTTTAGGGTTAGGATAAGGGTTAAGGTTGTGGTTAGGGCTAGTAGATAGTTAGTGATAGTCCATTAGTAGATGCTCTACAGACTATCAAAATAAAGTGTTACCATACACTGTAAACTGATTCATTTCGGCAAACAGAGAGGTCAATGGGATTGTAGGATAGTAGGATGTCAATGGGATTGAGTAACATACAAAAGCATGCTCCTGGTCTCCCGGGTTGATTTATGACTGTTTTGTCAATCACTTTGGTGCGATTTTCACAAGTATGCTGTCACGGTTTCGGCCGAGACTGCTCCTCCTCCTGGTTCGGGCAGGCTTCGGCGAGCGCCGTCCCCGGAGTACTAGCTGCCACCGCTCTATGTTTCTGCAGTCGATTGCTTTTGTCTGTCTTTATCACCTGTGGCCAGTTATGTGTTGATTGCGTGCACTATAAGTTCCTTGTTTTGTGTTAGTAATATTGTGTGTTGTTTCTCACTGTCATTTTGTGCGGAGCTGCGTGTTCGCATTCGGTTTGTTTCATGTTTAGTGTTTACGCGTGTTTGCGTAATTCTCCCTCGCCTCTTGTTTTTCGAGGTCGTGTATTTTGGACAGTCTACTTTGTTTTATTAAAGACTGTTGGACTTTACCTCTGTGTCCTGCGCCTGACTCCTCCACCACATCCACATCGGTTCCGACCTGACAGAACAACACACCATAATGGAGTCAGCAGGAACAGCGGCGGCACCCGAATCCCTGGAATACCGGATCAATTACCAGGACACCATGATCCGGCAACTCGGGGCCGCCATGGAGGAAGTGTCCAACACTCTGTGCCGGTTGGTGAAAAGAGAGGTGCCCACGCACTCTCACAACAACCCATCACCAACGGCCAGTCCTCCTCTCTCAGCACCGGAACCCAGTGGCATTCGGCTCTCGCTCCCGAGGGCATATGACGGTTCTGCAGCCGGGTGTCAGGGATTTCTCCTGCAGGTGGAACTTTACCTGGCCACCATACACCCGGCGCCCTCGGGATACGAGAGCGTCTCCGCCCTCATCTCCTGTCTATCCGGCAAGGCGTTGGAGTGGGCCAACGCCGAATGGAGGGGAATAGACGCCGCAACCATCACCTACGCGGAGTTCTCCCGCCGCTTCAGGGCTGTCTTCGATCATCCACCTGAGGGGAAAGCGGCGGGAGAGCGTCTGTTCCACCTCCGACAGGAGAAGAGGAGCGCACAGGAGTTCGCACTGGAGTTCCGGACACTAGCAGCGGATGCGGGGTGGAATGAGAGGGCCCTCATCGACCACTACCGGTGTAGCCTACGAGAGGACGTTCGTCGTGAGCTGGCCTGCAGGGACACCAACCTGTCGTTCGACCGGTTGGTGGACATTTCCATCCGTCTAGACACCCTGCTGGTAACGCGGACGTCCCGAGTGGGGGTCGTCCATTCCGCCCTCCAGCACCTCCGAGCCGATTCCCATGGAGCTCGGGGGTGCTGGCGCTAGAGAGAGGAGGAGAGGTAACCCGAGGGGGGCCATCCCCTGCACCACCTGTGGTCGTGGAGGACACACCGCGGCCAGGTGCTGGGGAGGGTCTCCTGGGAGAGGTGACAACGGGCCACGCACTGGGGAGTCATTTCAGGTGAGCAGGCGCCCCACTTACCCAGAGCTTTCTGTTGGTCACATGAGTATTCCTGTGAAATTTCCACAGGTGGCACCTCATTCCCAGTATAAGGCGCTAGTAGATTCAGGCGCAGCTGGGAACTTTATTGATCGGGCCTTTTGTTGTAGGTTAGGAATTCCCCTTCGGCCGGTAGAAACTCCATTTCCTGTCCACACATTAGACAGCCGGCCGTTGGGGTCGGGTCTGATCAGGGAAGTCACAGCACCACTGACTATGACGACGCAGGGGGGTCATGAGGAGATCATTCAGTTTTATCTGATTGACTCTCCTGCACACCCCGTGGTGTTGGGCCTTCCCTGGTTAAGCACCCATGATCCTACCATAGCGTGGCAACAGAGAGCTCTTATGGAGTGGTCTGCCCAGTGTGTAGGGAGATGTTTAGGTGTTTCCGTAGGGGCGACCTCGGTAGAGAGTCCGAACCAAGTGCCCGCACTGCGCATTCCCCCCTGAGTATGAGGATTTAGCACTTGTATTTAGCAAATCGAGGGCAACACGGCTACCTCCTCATAGACAGGGGGACTGTGCGATAAATCTCCAAACAGGAGCGGCTCTGCCACGGAGTCATGTGTATCCCTTGTCTCAAGAGGAGACAGCGGCTATGGAGACTTACATAGCCGAGTCCTTGGCACAGGGATACATACGGTCCTCTACTTCCCCAGTCTCCTCGAGTTTCTTCTTTGTGAAGAAAAAGGGACGGGGATTGCGCCCGTGTATAGATTACCGGAGTCTCAATCAGATCACAGTTAAATACAGTTACCCACTTCCACTGATTGCGACGATGACGGAGTCATTACGCGGAGCGCGGTTCTTCACAAAGTTAGATCTCAGGAGCGCTTACAATCTGGTGCGCATTAGGGAGGGGGATGAATGGAAAACAGCATTTAGTACCACCTCGGGTCATTACGAGTATCTCGTCATGCCATACGGGTTAATGAATGCTCCTTCAGTCTTCCAATCCTTTGTTGACGAGATTTTCCGGGACATGCATGGGCAGGGTGTAGTAGTTTACATCGACGACATCCTAGTGTATTCTTCTACACGAGCCGAGCATGTAGCCCAGGTGCGCCGAGTGTTGAGAAGACTGTTGGAGCATGACCTGTATGTCAAGGCAGAGAAATGCCTGTTCTTCCAGGAGTCCGTCTCCTTTTTGGGTTATCGGTTGTCTGCGTCTGGCGTAGAGATAGAGGTAGACCGGGTATCGGCCGTGCGTAATTGGCAAACTCCAACCACTGTAAAAGAGGTGCAGCAGTTCTTGGGTTTTGCTAATTACTACCGGAGGTTTATTCGGGGTTTTGGACAGGTTGCAGCGCCCATTACGTCCCTGCTAAAGGGGGGTCCGGTTCGGTTGCAGTGGTCGGCTGAGGCGGACAGGGCATTTGTCAAACTAAAGAACCTGTTCACCTCGGCCCCTGTGCTGGCGCATCCGGATCCCTCTTTACCCTTCCAAGTAGAGGTGGACGCTTCCGAGACCGGTATTGGGGCAGTTCTGTCACAACGGTCCGGCACGCCACCTAAACTCCGCCCCTGTGCGTTCTACTCTAAGAAGCTCAGCTCGGCGGAGCGTAATTATGATGTTGGGGACAGGGAGCTGTTAGCCGTAGTCCAGGCCCTAAAGGTGTGGAGGCATGGGCTTGAGGGGGCTCAACACCCTTTCCTCATTCTGACTGATCACCGTAACCTGGAGTACATCCGGGCAGCTAGGAGATTGAACCCTCGTCAGGCTAGGTGGAACATGTTCCTAACCCGGTTTGTTTTTAAGATCACATACATCCCTGGGTCCCAGAATGGTAAGGCAGACGCCCTGTCCCGGCGGTATGACACAGAGGAGAGGTCCAACGAGCCTACTTCCATATTGCCGGAGTCTTGTTTGGTGGCTCCGGTGGTATGGGAGGTCGATGCGGAAATCGAGCGGGCACTGCGTACCGACCCTACTCCCCCCGAGTGTCCTGTGGGGCGGACGTACGTTCCGCTCGAGATTCGTGATAGACTGATTTATTGGGCTCATACATCACCCTCCTCTGGACATCCAGGTATTGGCCGGACCGTGCACTGCCTTAGCATGAAATACTGGTGGCCAACGTTAGCCAGGGATGTGAGGGTTTATGTCTCCTCCTGCTCGGTGTGTGCCCAGTGTAAGGCGCCTAGACATTTGCCAAGGGGTAAGCTACACCCCCTGCCCGTTCCACAACGACCATGGTCCCACCTCTCGGTGGATTTCGTAACCGATCTCCCCCCCTCCCAGGGGAATACCACCATTTTGGTCGTTGTGGATCGGTTTTCTAAGGCCTGTCGTCTCCTTCCCATGCCGGGTCTCCCTACTGCCCTACAAACCGCTGAGGCCCTATTTACCCATGTGTTCCGGCACTATGGGGTCCCCGAGGATATAGTGTCTGACCGAGGTCCCCAGTTCACCTCCAGAGTTTGGGGGGCGTTCATGGAACGGTTGGGGGTCTCGGTAAGCCTTACCTCGGGGTACCACCCAGAGAGCAATGGGCAGGTGGAACGTGTCAACCAGGATGTGGGTAGGTTTTTGAGGTCCTATTGCCGGGACCGGCCGGAGGAGTGGTCCAGGTTCATCCCCTGGGCAGAGATGGCCCAGAACTCTCTCCGCCACTCCTCCACCAATTTAACACCTTTCCAGTGTGTTTTAGGCTATCAACCGGTCCTGGCACCATGGCACGAGAGCCAGATCGAGGCTCCTGCGGTGGACGAGTGGATTCGGCGCTCGGAGGAGACGTGGGACGCTGCCCATGTCCATCTGCAGCGTGCCATCCGTCAACATAAGGCGAGCGCCGACCGCCACCGCAGTGAGGGACCGGTGTACGCACCGGGAGATCGAGTCTGGCTCTCGACTCGAAACCTGCCCCTCCGCCTGCCCTGCCGGAAGCTGGGTCGGTGGTTTGTGGGGCCCTTCAAAGTCCTGAGAAGATTGAACGAGGTGTGTTACAGATTACAACTGCCTATAGAGTACAAAAATATTAACCCCTCGTTCCATGTGTCTCTTCTCAGGCCGGTGGTAGCTGGCCCACTCCAAGAGGATAGGATAGGAGAGACCCCTCCGCCCCCTTTGGACATCGAGGGGGCCCCGGCATACCGGGTCCGGACCATCTTGGACTCGAGGCGCCGGAGGAGTGGTCTCCAGTATCTCGTGGAGTGGGAGGGGTACGGTCCGGAGGAACGGTGCTGGGTACCCAGGAGGGACATACTTGATCCATCCCTCCTGACTGAGTTTCACCATGGGCATCCCACGCGCCCGGGTCCGCGTCCTCCTGGCCGTCCCCGAGGCCGGGGTCGGCGCACGGCTGGAGCCGCGCGTCAAGGGGGGGGTACTGTCACGGTTTCGGCCGAGACTGCTCCTCCTCCTGGTTCGGGCAGGCTTCGGCGAGCGCCGTCCCCGGAGTACTAGCTGCCACCGCTCTATGTTTCTGCAGTCGATTGCTTTTGTCTGTCTTTATCACCTGTGGCCAGTTATGTGTTGATTGCGTGCACTATAAGTTCCTTGTTTTGTGTTAGTAATATTGTGTGTTGTTTCTCACTGTCATTTTGTGCGGAGCTGCGTGTTCGCATTCGGTTTGTTTCATGTTTAGTGTTTACGCGTGTTTGCGTAATTCTCCCTCGCCTCTTGTTTTTCGAGGTCGTGTATTTTGGACAGTCTACTTTGTTTTATTAAAGACTGTTGGACTTTACCTCTGTCCTGCGCCTGACTCCTCCACCACATCCACATCGGTTCCGACCTGACATATGCGGTACATTTTCACAACTATTAGCACATAAATCAACAGATCATCAAAATGTGATGTTTCAAAATAAGTACATTTTCAATTGACTGAGTACAACAAACAAATTCACAGTCACTTGTTCTCTGCACCAAATCAATCCTTCAATTGGATACATATTACATCTAAGTATCTGCTTTTCACAATGCATTATTCACATAACTTTTGATATGATTTTCTTGTTGTTTATTAAAATACATTATAAATATGACAATCAATTAGCTCAAAACTGATAACTACTGAACCAAATTGTAGTGTAACTACTGAACCAAATTGTAGTGTATACCAAAAGTATAGTACTTTACATACTGTATATACTGAGCATACAAAACATTAACAACACCTTCTCTTTTAGTTTACATATACACTGAGTGTATAAAACATTAAGAACACCTGCTCTTTCCATGACAGACTGACCAGGTGAAAGCTATGATCCCTTACTGATGTCACTTGTTAAATCCACTTTAATCAGTGTAGATGAAGGGGAGGAGACAGGTTAAATAAGGATTTTTAAGCCTCAAGACATTTGACACATTGATTGTGTATGTGTCCCATTCAGAGGGTGAATGGGTAAGACAAAATATTTAAGTGTCTTTGAATGGGGTATGGTAGTAGGTGTCAGGCGCACCGGTTCGTGTCAAGAACTGCAACGCTGCTGGGTTTCCCGTGTGTATGAAGAATGGTCCACCACCCAAATGACAGCCAGCCAACTTGACAACTGTGGGAAGCATTGGAGTCAATATGGGCCAGCATCCCTGTAGAACGCTTTCAACTATACTTCAACTATACAGTCTATACTTGAAGGTTGAGACAGTCTGATTCTCTCACATCGGCAAACCATTCCATAAAGAGGAGCTCTTTAGGAGAAAGCCTTGCCTCCAGCTATGAAGCCCTGCTTCCAATTCATCTGATTAAATTGGCAGAAAAGGATCATTACATATAAACAAAAATTATGAGCAAAACACATGGAATTACATTTACATTACATTTACGTCATTTAGCAGACGCTCTTATCCAGAGCGACTTACAAATAGGTGCATTCACCTTATAGCCAGAGGGATAACCACTTTACAAATTTTTTGGTTTTTTTAAATATATTTTTTTATATTTTTTTATTATTATTATATATTTTTTTTTTTTTTTAAATTTTGGGGGGGTTGGGGTAAGGGGGGGGTAGAAGGATTACTTTATCCTATCCCAGGTATTCCTTAAAGAGGTGGGGTTTCAAATGTCTCTGGAAGGTGGTGAGTGACTCCGCTGTCCTGGCGTCGTGAGGGAGCTTATTCTACCATTGGGGTATTAGAGCAGCGAACATTTTTGACTGGGCTGAGCGGGAACTATGCTTCCGCAGAGGTAGGGGAGCCAGCAGGCCAGAGGTGGATGAACGCAATGCCCTCGTTTGGGTGTAGGGACTGATCAGAGCCTGAAGGTACGGAGGTGCCGTTCCCCTCACAGCTCCGTAGGCAAGCACCATGGTCTTGTGGCAGATGCGAGCTTCAACTGGAAGCCAGTGGAGTGTGCGGAGGAGCGGGGTGACGTGAGAGAACTTGGGAAGGTTGAACACCAGACGGGCTGCGGCATTCTGGATGAGTTGTAGGGGTTTAATGGCACAGGCAGGGAGCCCAGCCAACAGCGAGTTGCAGTAATCCAGACGGGAGATGACAAGTGCCTGGATTAGGACCTGTGCCGCTTCCTGTGTAAGGCAGGGTCGTACTCTCCGAATGTTGTAGAGTATGAACCTACAGGATCGGGTCACCGCCTTGATGTTAGCGGAGAACGACAGGGTGTTGTCCAGGGTCACGCAAAGGCTCTTCGCACTCTGGGAGGAGGACACAACGGAGTTGTCAACCGTGATGGCGAGATCATGGAACAGGCAGTCCTTCCCCGGGAGGAAGAGCAGCTCCGTCTTGCCAAGGTTCAGCTTGAGGTGGTGATCCGTCATCCATACTGATATGTCTGCCAGACATGCAGAGATGCGATTCGCCACCTGGTTATCAGAAGGGGGAAAGGAGAAGATTAGTTGTGTGTCGTCAGCGTAGCAATGATAGGAGAGGCCATGTGAGGATATGACAGAGCCAAGTGACTTGGTGTATAGCGAGAATAGGAGAGGGCCTAGAAGGCAGCAGACAGGTCTAGAAGGACAAGAGCAGAGGAGAGAGAGTTAGCTTTAGCAGTGCGGAGAGCCTCCGTGACACAGAGAAGAGCAGTCTCAGTTGAATGACCAGTCTTGAAACCTGACTGGTTTGGATCAAGAAGGTCATTCTGAGAGAGATAGCAAGAGAGTTGGCTAAAGACGGCACGCTCAATAGTTTTGGAGAGAAAAGAGAGAAGGGATACTGGTCTGTAGTTGTTGGTTTTTTGAGAAGGGGTGCAACTCTCGCTCTCTTGAAGACGGAAGGGACATAGCCAGCGGTCAAGGATGAGTTGATCAGCGAGGTGAGGTAAGGGAGAAGGTCACCGGAGATGGTCTGGAGAAGAGAGGAGGGGATAGGGTCAAGCGGGCAGGTTGTTGGGCGGCCTGCCGTCACAAGTCGCAAGATTTTATCTGGAGAGAGATAAGGTCAAAGCATAGGGTAGGGCAGTGTGAGTGGAATGCTGTCTAGCAGCCCCATCAACTCCTCCTTTCCCTCGGTTTCCTCCTTCAGGACCTTCTGCCGACAGAGTTGTATTGCCGGTGCTATAATACATGAAGGTGAACATACATTTCATAGATTGTTTAAAATATATCAGCATTTTTTCCACCAAATTATATTAACACAATCCTAAACAATGTGTCATCTCAATACTTAACTGATTTCCTGTTATACATTGATACCTTGCTTCTCCCTGACCCTGGCTGCGAAGTAGAGGAGGGCATCGGTGAGGGTGTCAACATGATGAGATGGTGTCATCTCTTTTGTGACCTTCCCACATTTTCGAAGGTAGGACCTCAACCTCTCCATCTGTTCTCCGTCAGCAACCCCACTACCAGTTACATATCTGGTACCATCAGTGAGCTGAAATTTTAAGTACAATCAAAAACCATAATGAGCATTACTATGGGTGATGATGATAAATGAAGGGACTGTAGGACAAATTACAACTAGCTGTTTCTTAACACTGTTAGGGCAACTGTCAGCAACTACAAAGAAGTGGTGTTTAACAGAATAAATGATTACGATTTTTTTTAATTAATTACCTGACAGTCAGCATCATGATCACAGGCATGAAAGGCCGGCACTGCAAATGTGGTTTCCACCATCAGATCGGGACTGTTTTTCAAAATGTCAAAAGAATTTAGTGTAGGAGCAGTTCTTTCGTGAATTTTTGTGTAAAATATTACTTATGATTACAAAGCAGGTATGGAGCAATCCGTTTCAACCCATTCATAAAACCGTATCATGCAATTCAGGAATCTCTTACCATAAGGTGGTGGTTAAATATTCAATACATTATCTAATTTATTATTATAGCTAACATAGATTGACCTACAGTGGGGGAAAAAAGTATTTAGTCAGCCACCAATTGTGCAAGTTCTCCCACTTAAAAAGATGAGAGAGGCCTGTAATTTTCATCATAGGTACACGTCAACTATGACAGACAAAATGAGGGAAAAAAATCCTGAAAATCACATTGTAGGATTTTTTATGAATTTATTTGCAAATTATGGTGGAAAATAAGTATTTGGTCAATAACAAAAGTTTCTCAATACTTTGTTATATACCCTTTGTTGGCAATGACACAGGTCAAACGTTTTCTGTAAGTCTTCACAAGGTTTTCACACACTGTTGCTGGTATTTTGGCCCATTCCTCCATGCAGATCTCCTCTAGAGCAGTGATGTTTTGGGGCTGTCGCTGGGCAACACGGAGTTTCAACTCCCTCCAAAGATTTTCTATGGGGTTGAGATCTGGAGACTGGCTAGGCCACTCCAGGACCTTGAAATGCTTCTTACGAAGCCACTCCTTCGTTGCCCGGGCGGTGTGTTTGGGATCATTGTCATGCTGAAAGACCCAGCCACGTTTCATCTTCAATGCCCTTGCTGATGGAAGGAGGTTTTCACTCAAAATCTCACGATACATGGCCCCATTCATTCTTTCCTTTACACGGATCAGTCGTCCTGGTCCCTTTGCAGAAAAACTGCCCCAAAGCATGATGTTTCCACCCCCATGCTTCACAGTAGGTATGGTGTTCTTTGGATGCAACTCAGCATTCTTTGTCCTCCAAACACGACGAGTTGAGTTTTTACCAAAAAGTTCTATTTTGGTTTCATCTGACCATATGACATTCTCCCAATCCTCTTCTGGATCATCCAAATGCACTCTAGCAAACTTCAGACGGGCCTGGACATGTACTGGCTTAAGCAGGGGACACGTCTCGCACTGCAGGATTTGAGTCCCTGGCGGCGTAGTGTGTTACTGATGGTAGGCTTTGTTACTTTGGTCCCAGCTCTCTGCAGGTCATTCACTAGGTCCCCCCCGTGTGGTTCTGGGATTTTTGCTCACCGTTCTTGTGATCATTTTGACCCCACGGGGTGAGATCTTGCGTGGAGCCCCAGATCGAGGGAGATTATCAGTGGTCTTGTATGTCTTCCATTTCCTAATAATTGCTCCCACATTTGATTTCTTCAAACCAAGTTGCTTACCTATTGCAGATTCAGTCTTCCCAGCCTGGTGCAGGTCTACAATTTTGTTTCTGGTGTCCTTTGACAGCTCTTTGGTCTTGGCCATAGTGGAGTTTGGAGTGTGACTGTTTGAGGTTGTGGACAGGTGTCTTTTATACTGATAACAAGTTCAAACAGGTGCCATTAATACAGGTAACGAGTGGAGGACAGAGGAGCCTCTTAAAGAAGAAGTTACAGGTCTGTGAGAGCCAGAAATCTTGCTTGTTTGTAGGTGACCAAATACTTATTTTCCACCATAATTTGCAAATAAATTCATAAAAAATCCTACAATGTGATTTTCTGGAATTTTTTTCCTCAATTTGTTGAAATTACAGGCCTCTCTCATCTTTTTAAGTGGGAGAACTTGCACAATTGGTGGCTGACTAAATCCTTTTTTCCCCACTGTATCAATTTGACCTGTAAATGAGGCTTCAGCTGAAAAGCAATGTCATAGTGAAGAAACGTTGTGAAGTTTGGTCCCTGCATTGCTTTCAGGTCCCCCAGCAGGAACACAGCATTTGCACGCCTGAAATGACAGTTTAACATCAGTCAACATAGCCAATGTTGCAGGTGCGCTAACAATAGGGCGACGGCCTCTGGTCTGATGAAACCAAGATTGAACTCTTTGGCCTGAATGCCAAGCGTCACGTCTGGAGGAAACCTGGCACCATCCCTACGGTGAAGCATGGTGGTGGCAGCATCATGCTGTAGGGATGTTTTTCAGCGGCAGGGACTGGGAAACTAGTCAGGACCGAGGGAAAGATGAATGGCGCAAAGTACAGAGAGATCCTTGATGAAAACCTGCTTCAGAGCGCTCAGGACCTCAGACTGGGGTGAAGGTTCATCTTCCAACAGGACAACAAACCTAAGCACACAGCCAAGACAATGCAGGAGTGGCTTCGGGACAAGTCTCTGAATATTCTTGAGTGGCCCAGCCAGAGCCCGGACTTGAACCTGATTGAACATCTCTGGAGAGACCTGAAAATAGCTGTGCAGCGACGCTCCCCATCCATCCTGACAGAGCTTGAGAGGATCTGCAGAGAAGAATGGGAGAAACTCCCCAAATACAGTTGTGCCAAGCTTGTAGCGTCATACCCAAGAAGACTCGAGGCTGTAATCGCTGCCAAAGGTGCTTCAAGAAAGTACTGAGTAAAGGGTCTGAATACTTATGGAAATGTGATATTTAAGTTTTTAATTTTTTATACATTTGCAAAAAAATCTAAAAACCTGTTTTTGCTTTGTCATTATGGGGCATTGTGTGTAGATTGATGAGGGAAAAAAACAATTTAATCAATTTTAGAATAAGGCTGTAACGTAACAAGAGGTGGTTAAAGTCAAGGGGTCTGAAAACTTTCCTAATGCACTGTATTTCCCCTTAACAATTATCAACAACATTGAATTCATAATATATGAGGACAAATAAGAATCTTAGCTTACTGAGACTTCATAGCTGTTCCTTAATTGTTATCGTTGACATACCTGTGGACAGAGAGGATACTTTGTTCCGTCCGAGGTCAGTGGTGCCAACTTCCTGATAGTCTCTCGTTCAAACTGCCAGTGTTGGAACTCCTCAAATGACTCATTTGTGAGCTTCCAGTAGAGCTCAACTGTCTGGAGATAACTACTCCTCATAGTAAAACACTTGCATGTATCTTTTGATTTCCAATTTAAAATACAATAACTACCTTCCAGCATGCATTGGATTTATGGAAAGTTAAGGTAATCCCCCTCAAAGACATCCCACACTCCAGCTGCAGGGCTGCAAACTGGCGCAGGAGTTCCACTGAAATTGCTGTTTATGGCTGATTGGGGGTGGCAGGCCAGAGTCTGTGGCGGATCAGGGCGACAGGTTCCAGCTCACAGCTTAAAAACTGCAGCAAGACGTCATGAGCTCTTCCTGAAATGAGGACATTCCGTTCCTAAGATTGCACTGCTAAACATTACATCCGATGTTGGTGAGATGCATGTCTCAAGAACTTTCTAAATGACTTTAAATGTTCATCATAACAACAGAGTGAACAGGGTTATGGTATACTAGATCAAATTAAATCTAAATCACAGTTGTCGTTTGAGCAGGAATACAGCATAGTGTGCACAATTCAAATGAATAAGTAGATAACTTCAGTATATTAAGTACAGATCAGTAGGTACCATTGCAGTAAAGAGTCAGTCCAGTTTTCATCAACAGTCTTATGGCTTGGAGGGAGAAACTGTCTCTGAGCATGGTGCTGCTACAATTGATGCTTTGATACAGTTTGCTGGATGGTAAAAGAGCCAGATGTCTTAGTTTCCAATTTTATGAGGCCTACCTCTAATGTCAACAACAGTCACAAGACAGTTGTATTGACTGTGACAGTCATGGCCATCTTGTCTCTTCGTGGTTTTCCTGGAATTGGCCTACTTTGAAAACGATGTCTTACTTTACGTCTACCTTTACTCGGTTACAGTTATTTTTTATGCGTACAAACTATTGTCAGTAATATGGCATCTGCAAAGGACATGAACCGAACAAAGCTAGTCTAAGTTAGATAGTCAATCAAGCAACGCTAGCCCAGACGTTAGAGTTGCTTTGCAGCTTCCGGTTTCATTTCCAAAATAAAAGTCTAGAGCTTGTTTTAGAACCACATTCAATAACGACGTTATACCTTCTTCTTCTTCTTCGATGAGGTTTAACGGCGGTTGGCAGCCCATAAATATTGAATTACCGCCACCTAATAGACTGGAGTACAACTCCCTTATACTTTACTTAAAAAAATTAAATTAAATAAAAAATACCCTACCATCTAACACTACACTCACAAAAATAAATAAAATAATAAATAAAAGAACACCACCTTACTCCACTATTTAAATCTATTTAGTCCTACCTCAGGCCAACAACCTGAAAGGATGGGACACCACCACTTAACACACCCTGTAACTCTTCTGATGTCAAGTCTCGCACACCCAAATACCTCTCTGCAGCTGCCACCACAACCTCAATTTTCTGAGACTTAAATTCCATCCTTGCAGTACAGTTGATAACCATTGCTATAAATGCTAAAAATCCAATCTTACTGAAACATATACCACTTGTTGGCCTATCCCTCTGTACTGGTACAGATCAACTACTCACACCACTCCTCTCAGGATCCCTCCCCCTTGACCCATCTTCCTCTACTTTCTTCACTGCCTCAGCATATGACAACTTCTGCACTACTCTAACCCTGGAAACCTCAACCTGCCTCTCTCGCATGGGACATTTCTGATCCCCAGCCCAATGGGCACCCCTACAATTAACACATACCACTACTTTCCCCAATGCTACACATTCCTTTGTCTCATGCCCTTCCGCAAACTTCTCACACCTAGCAACCTCCCTCCTACACACTGCTGCCACATGCCCATAAGATTGACACCTGTAACAACGTAATGTATTCTGCACAAAAGCTCGTACAGGATAACTTATATATCCTAACATCACTTTGTCGGGCAAAGACTCAACATCAAAACTTAAAAGAACAGACAATGACTCTTCTGTGTCACCACTCATGCCACCCTGTCTGCGTTGCACCAAACGACGAACATCACAAACACCGGGAATCTTCCCCTTCAGTTGGTCAACTTTTACATTTACTGCTACCCCAGTAACCACTCCTTTCAATGGCGCCCTTTTCTGGAGCACAAAACAATTCACATCTCTTGCCCCCATTCGTTTAACTCAGAGCGCCTCCTCCCTCTGACGAGCAGAAACACAAACAATTATCACAAGACCACTTCTGGTTACCCTCACCAATTCCACAGCACCCAACTCTATTTTCACCCACCTTGAAACCACAAATGGATCAGCCAAAAGATAAGGTTCCACTTTTTCCAAAAACGTCACTCCTACTGTCACAGAATCATCTTTATCCTGACCCTCGGTGCAATCCTCGGGCTCCAAGATCTTCACCACACCTACCACCTCCGATACTTCGCCCTCATTCACTTCCATTTCTCCTCCTGTCTTCAGCTCACTCTGCTTATACTTTCTACCATTCTTCTTTAACAAATCATCTCCCTTTTTCCCGCCATTTTTAACCGACTCAATCTCACCCTCTTCCTCACTTTCTCTCTTAGACCTCCTCTGCCTCTCTTTTTCCCTCCATTCCTCCTCTGTATTCCAAGTATACATCTCCTTATGATAATACTGCACCTCTCCTGACATACATCTTGTTCTTGCCTTCTCAAGGAACACCATTTAACCGGCTGTCACAATCTCCATGTAGTGCCTAACAGTGCATCCCACAGAGCGTGTCTTGATGTTCTTCTTTATCAATAGCTACCGCGACGTTTTTCCATTTAAAATAAGTGCGCTTTTCCAACCACCATCCACCGTCACTCGTTACGCTCTGTGTCTCACCACAACGTTATACCAGTAGATGACGTAGTATACAGTGGGGAGAACAAGTATTTGATACACTGCCGATTTTGCAGGTTTTCCTACTTACAAAGCATGTAGAGGTCTGTAATTTTTATTATAGGTACACTTCAACTGTACTTCTTCAACTATTTTGTTTAACATTTATTTAGAGGCTATATTTAGAGGCATGTGAGCTAGGGACACTTTTTAAGGGGAGCCCTATCAAAAAAACAGTTATAAAACACAAATAGAGTTAAACAAATATTCCGCAAGACACTAGTACCCAAAATGATAGCCTAAATTGCAATGCCTACAAGTTCAAGGCCTATTTTTTGTTTGGATATGCCTAAATTAAACATTGAATTATTAAAGTGATAGGCTAAATAACTTTTTATAATTTTGAATACACATGGATTTCAATAAACAAATGGATAAGACTGTTCTATTCTCTTTGATTTAGTTTCAATTGCAACTCAGACAAATGACTGACTGAAATGAATGAAGGATGAATTAAACGTTCAAATATGTTGGAATGACGAGTTGCACGCATCATGCATGGTCTGCACTTTATTTGGCTAGTAGGCAAATAGGCCTACATTAGGGTATAATGACTCTATGACTGCATGCCTCCAGAAGGGCATCTTCTGAGGCTGAGGGGTGCTTTTCCGAAGGCACATGGTGCTGTGGTGATGTATGGAGATCCCAAACTCTTGAACTGGGCAGCAGTGTCGCGATGGAGGGAATAGCCTATACGGAGACTACCTAAAACTACAGCAACAGAGTTATTGTAAAGTGTGGGAATAAGCTTATGCCAGACTAAGCCTATGTTTAACCTCTCCCTTGTTCATTTCAAAGTCCATATGTTCATGACCCGATTCATATAAATCATGTCAAATTATTTTAATTCATATTAACCCCTCCTACAGAATATGCTTTGGCAAGGTTTTGAGTGATTAAATAAATATCAAAATATTCTATAAAAAAGTGTGTTGTTGTAGCCTTGTGTTATAATGCAATTATTAATTGCCATGTTTAGTTAATTAAATTGGAAGTTATCAATTGTGATCATGGTCACAGCTCTATCGCAAATGTATCATTCTCTACATTTAATGTCAGTTTCATTGTGGACTTTTCCCTGAAATGAGATATTGGCATGTTGGCCTATCACAAGGCTATAGGCTACCTACATCTAGCTCAGCAAACCATGGCAAAGTTGAATTGCAATTATAAACCCAGATTTTAGTCAGCAGCCTATGCCTATTGAAATAACAAGTCAACCTCGCAAATAGGCCATTTATAACGGTATGTAGTCAACATCTGGCACATAATAACGGCATAATTGCCAGAAAATAGCCTAACATTCGTATTCTGAAGTTTGTCCAAGTGTTTCTTGCACAGAGATTTCTAGATCCGCTGTCCAACTTTCATCACACAAACTCTCCTGTCGGATTTATCTATAGTTATGCACATGCGCAAACGGGAATTATTTACAATTATAAACTGGGTGGTTTGAGCCCTGAATGCTGATTGGTTGAAAGCCATGGTATATCAGACATGTACCAGGGGAATGACAAAAACATACTTTTTACTGTTGTAATTACGTGGGTAACCAGTTTATAATAGCAATAAGCCACCTCAGGGGTTTGTGGTATATGGCCTAAGAACAGCCCTTAGCCGTGGTATATTGGCCATATACCACACCTCCTTGGGCCTTATTGCTTAATCATAGCAGTCAAAACAAGTTAAATCGACATCCATTGATGGAAAATGATCTGGAGAGTTGAATAAAGGTGATTTATATTTTCTCTTGCGACATATTCTTAAACTTGCAATAATTATTATTTTGATGGAAAACTGAATTTTGTTTCTTAGACTACGTCATTAAAAATGACGTCGATATTCCTTCTTAATTCACTCAATAACGTTATGGAAAAAGGGTTTCTTGGATAAATGTGGCTGCAAAAAAATAAAATCTGGAGAAGTCTGATAAAGCACGTGTTTAGGATGTCCTCAAACTGGAACAGAACAAGATTGAGAAGGAGATTTCAGTGAAGCAACATCATAAGGAGCAGCAGGTAAAAACGGAAGCAGTTATGGTACTGCTTTTGTAATATCTAAAACTATAAATTACTTTGCTAGCAGCTCAGCTAGCGAACACTAATGTAAAAAATGTAGGCTACTGCGACTGCAGCATGTTCTTCTTTGATACAGGGTGGGACCAATCAGAAAAATACAGTGCATTCGAAAAGTATTCAGACGCCTTGACTTTTTACATATTTTGTTACGTTTCAGCGTCATTCTAAAATTGATTAAATCCTTCTTCTTTTTTTTCTCATCAATCTACACACCATACCACATAATGACAAAGCAAAACAGGTTTTTAGAAATTGTTGCAAATGTACTAAAGATAAAAAACTGAAATATCACATTTACATAAGTATTCAGACCCTTTACTCAGTACTTTGTTGAAGCACCTTTGGCAGCGATTACAGCCTCGAGTCTTCTTGGGTATGACGCTACAAGCTTGGCACACCTGTATTTGGGGAGTTTATCCCATTCTTCTCTGCAGATCCTCTCAAGCTCTGTCAGGTTGGATGGGGAACGTCGCTGCACAGCTATTTTCAGGTCTCTCCAGAGATGTTCGATCGGGTTCAAGTCCGGGCTCTGCCTGGGCCACAAAGACATTCAGAGACTTGTCCCAAAGCTACTCATGCGTTGTCTTGGCTGTGTGCTTAGGGTCGTTGTCCTGTTGGAAGGTGAAACTTCGCCCCAGTCTGAGGTCCTGAGCGCTCTGGAGCAAGTTTTCATCAAGGATCTCTCTGTACTTTGCTCCGTTCAACTTTCTCTCGATCCTGACTAGTCTCCCAGTCCCTGCAGCTGAAAAACATCCCCACAGCATGATGCTGCCACCACCATGCTTCACCGTAGGGATGGTGCTAGGTTTCCTCTGGACGTGACGCTTGGTTTCATCCGACCAGAAAAACGTGTTTCTCATGGTCTGAGAGTCTTTAGGTGCCTTTTGGCAAAATCCAAGCAGGCTGTCATGTGCCTTTTACTGAGGAGTGGTTTCCATCTGGCCACTCTACCATAAAGGCCTGATTGGTGGAGTGCTGCAGAGATGGTTGTCCTTCTTGAAAATTCTCCCATCTCCACAGAGGAACTCTGGAGCTTTATCAGAGTGACCATCGGGATCTTGGTCACCTCCCTGACCAAGGCCCTTAACCCCTGATTGCTCAGTTTGGCCGGGAGGCCAGCTCTAGGAAGAGTCTTGGTGGTTCCAAACTTCTTCCATTTAAGAATGATGGAGGCCACTGTGTTCTTGGGGACCTTCAATGCTGCAGAAATATTTTGGTACCCTTCCCCAGATCTGTGCCTCGACACGATCCTGTCTCGGAGCTCCACAGACAATTCCTTCGACCTCATGGCTTGGTTTTTGCTCTGACATGCACTGTCAACTGTGGGACCTTATATAGACAGGTGTGTGCCTTTCCAAATCATGTCCATTCAATTAAAATGACACAGGTGGACTCCAATCAAAGTTGTAGAAACATCTCAAGGATGATCAATGGAAACAGGATGCACCTGATCTCAATTTCGAGTCTCATAGCAAAGGGTCAGAATACTTATGTAAATAAGGTATTTCTGTTTTTTATTTTTAATACATTTGCAGAAATGTATAAAAACCTGTTTTCGCTTTGTCATTTTGGGGTATTGTGTGTAGATTGATGAGGATTATATATTTTTTGAATCCATTTTAGAATAAGGCTGTAACGTAACAAAATGTGGAAAAAGTCAAGGGGTCTGAATACTTTATGAATCACCCATCAACATTGCACCAGAAAATGTGAAAGTCACTTTTACAGAGAGATAGACTATGCTTTTGTTGTATTACATTGATAAACATTTAAATCCCCTTTTCACTATCTCTTGATCAACTCTTTAAACGTTTTCAGTTGAATATGACGCCATTGTTTCCTATTACAGGTATTTAGTTTTACTTGTAAAATATTTGGATGGGAAGAACCATCAAATGACTATCAATAATCTTCTTTATTATGGTTGAGAGAATGCCAAGAGTGTGCAAAGCTGTCATCAAGGCGAAGGGTGGCTACTTTGAAGAATCTAAAATCTCAAATATATTTTGATTTGTTTAACACTTTTTTGGTTATTACATGATTCCATATGTGTTATTTCATAGTTTTTATGTCCTCACTATTATTCTACAATATAGAAAATAGTAAAAAATAAAGAAAAACCCTTGAATGAGTAGGTGTGGCCAAACTTTTGACTGGTACTGTATACATTTCAGAATAAAATGTAAAAGTTATCCACTCTAAAGAATTGTTTCTAATTCTAGTTTCTGGTTCTGAAATGCAAGCGAAGTGATCAAAGATGCAAACCCCAGAGACATTTACATTAAAAGGGGATTTCTGTTGTTCAAATTACAGGGGGGCTTACTGAGGGGCCAATTATTAGCTGAACCTTTATTAAAAAGAGCAACATTTTATGAATAAATAATGTATTTTATCCCTAAAACAAGGGATCAGCTTTCCAATTGCCAAAAATGCAGTTTTGAACACAGCTTCTCAACATGTCAAACTGAGAAAGGATTATCCTAGGTGTTTCCAGATCCTGTAGTCACCCAGCCACTGATTATTTGGCAATAGCCAAGCACTGGTGAGATGATTCCCTAATCCTTTTCCCTACTGAAATAAATTGGCCTTATATGAATGAAACCGCAGCTGCGCATGTCAGATGGATACAAATTGCACTAGTAGTTCATGCTGAAACCATTCAATGTTTACTCCACCAGGTGGCATCTCGAACCACTTTCCATTCACTGTCAGACATTAAATTAGTTGGCAGCCTCATGTTCAGCCTAGTGATAATGCCACTAAAGTCAGTATGATAAAATGCTGTTTGTTGATTGCTGTTTTCCATTTTTTAAAGAAACATTTATTACAGTAATTTAATTTCCAAAATACTGGTTACATATTACAGAAGTGAATACATATGTATTTCATCTTGGTATATCATGTTGATATAGAATAAGTGTAACGTGCTCTGATAGAGTTATGTGTTGCTCTGATAATAACATTTTAAAAAATCTGTTCAAAAAAATCCCCCCATTCAACAGCAGTGGAATCAATTCAGTCACGTTACTGGATTAATTGTTCATGAATTCATTCAGTATTTCACGCACATGTGAAAAGCACATTTAAGCACATTAATCATTTAAATCATCTTTGATTGAGAAGTATTTCGAGCAAATAGGATTGGTTCATTTCAGTAATGCACCACCTATTCATCCGCCCTCTGTGACGTCAGGGAGAGTTTATATAGCTGAGGAATTTTCTGCGCGGGCATGTCAGACGGATACAAATGATATTTGAGGATACAACAGCGCTGAAAGGATCAATTGTTGAATCAGAGGATTGTTGGACAATATTTATTTTGGATGAATGGATACTGCATGTTTTACCACCGCTCAGCGTATTTCATGTCTCAGGATGAATCCGGATCTAGCCAAACCTTGTCCAGAACGTGAAGTTATTCCTCCTACTAAACCGAACAGGACTAAATCAGAACAAATCAAACCAGAACTCGCCCAGGTGGTGACAGATTCCAAGACAGGAAAATCTTACAGCAAAGGAAAGCTTCTGGGAAAGGTATTATATAAATTTGATGTATGGAATTACATTTCTCACCGAAATCAATTATTTATACCAATTCTGGTGACTATGTGGTCCGATGGTAGTAGTGTAAAGAAATTGGAGATTGCAGCGTCAGTGTTACATTGTCAGTTTTCATTCATTGACATGATTTGTTCCCGGTTGGGTCGCATGTTCTACAAAGCTACAAGTTACACTCCAAATGTGAATGCTTCATTACGGGATAATTACCCCGCGCGGTACTGGCTATGACAAACTTTCTCCCAGCGTCATTCATTCTCTCACGAGTCTAGCGAGATGTGCCCCTCGTGTGCATTAATCTAGGCTACTAGCCCGAATATCGACATTTATTATCTCTTCTGACTGCTGTGGTGGAAATTGGCCCATTGGCTATCATAAAACCAGCCACCGTTCTAATACCACCCGTCATGAGGATATACATTATTTTGCAAGTGCAATAATACAATCTAACGTACGTGTCATTGGTCATTCATTCGTTTATAGAATGTATTTATTATAAATGCCTCCGTCTGTGCTACTGCATGGGAGAAACAAATCATTGTTAATGTTTGTGAAATGTCGCATTACCCTAATTAGAACAATTAAATGTTATTATAAACAAAATGATGGTGTATTTAACACAGTTGCTAATTAAACAATTTCGAAGGTATTTGATGAAAGGAAAACGTCACAATTATGTACAAGATATATGGTTGGAACATACGTCATTGGACAGGCAATACAAACAGGCAGCCTATAGTGTTGAAAGACAAGCAAAAGCAATATCATTGTGAACAGCATTCATGTTATTTTATGGATAGAAAATAAAGGCTGATGCTGATTTGTAGTGTATTGTTTTTCTTCAAAGGGTGGCTTTGCACGATGCTATGAAATGACAGACCTTTCCAACAAGAAACTGTATGCTGTAAAGGTGATACCACAGAGCAGGGTGTCAAAACCTCATCAGAGGGATAAGGTAAGGAAACATTTGAATGTAAATCTGCAGATTTTAACTTTTTTTTTTTTTCTTCTCAAGGATTGGTCTCTATTCCTACTTATATTCTGGTTAACGGTTTCATTATTATTTTTTCAACAGATAACAAATGAAATCGAGCTTCACAAAACCCTACATCACAAGCATGTGGTTAAGTTTTCCCATCATTTCGAAGACCCAGACAACATCTATATTTTCCTTGAGCTCTGCAGTAGAAAGGTGAGCTGTGCGGCTGCTTTGTTCTGTTGTGGTACAGCTTGTGCAGGCATTCTGAAGGGTGCTCATTGGGTACTGACAGAATTCTCACCTCGTCTTTGCAGTCCCTGGCACACATTTGGAAAGCAAGACACACACTGACAGACCCAGAAGTGCGGTACTACCTCCGGCAGATCATATCTGGGCTGAAGTACCTTCACAATAGGGGCATCCTTCACAGGGATCTCAAATTAGGTATGTAGAGTGATTTGTGGAATAAGATGTATCATCTTGATTATTTTACCACACCATCTATCTCATTCAGTTCAGCTATTTAGAACATCTCAATGGGATATTTAGAATTTGCCATTTGGTTGTAGTTTCGTATCAAAGCGTTTCAGCTGTGTGCCTATTTCTCATGGGAGGCCTGGAAAAATGTACTTGATGAATGTTTCTCTTGCAGGCAATTTCTTTGTGAATGAGAACATGGAGTTGCGGTTGGGAGACTTCGGGCTTGCAGCGAAGTTGGAAACAGTTGAGCAGAGGAAGAAGTAAGTCAACTGATGGAATGTGTCCGATCCCGGAATATTCTTGTTTCCTTCTAAGCCAATCCAAGGAATAATGCCTCTAATGCAAACCTGTTTTTCCTCAGAACTATCTGTGGAACACCTAACTACCTTGCACCCGAGGTGTTGAACAGGCAGGGCCATGGAACAGAGTCTGACATCTGGTCACTAGGTTGTGTAATGTAAGTATACTTGAAATGTTTGTCTTGTGGCGTCTGAGTTATGTTGTATTTGACTTAGTGTATACTTGCTGTTGACTTTGATCTACAGTGGACCTACAGCTCTTACTTAGGTACTGAGGTACAGAATTTCACGTATGCAAAAAGTCGTTTTATGGTTATGAGGTAGGCCATTGCTAAGCTAGTTTAGCTTTTATAGTGTTACTCAAATGACGCTATGTCAATAGTTGAACTCAATTGGCATTGGGGAGACTTACAGATTAATATTTTCTTCAACCAGGTACACACTGATGTGCGGGAACCCTCCGTTTGAAACCCTTGATCTGAAGGAGACGTACAAGTGTATAAAGGAAGTGAAATACAACCTGCCCTCGACCCTGTCTCCTGCGGCTCAGAAGCTTATCTCTGGCATTCTGCAGAAGAACCCCAGCGACCGCCTCACACTGGACCAAATCCTCAACCACCAATTCTTCACAAAAGTACGTGACCAGGCACTGGAATTGGACTAGAATTTACAGCATTAATGCCCATAGCTTTTTTACTCATTTGATTACATACATACTGCCTTGATTTGTATGTTGAATGGCTTTCCAATTGGTTTGTTATGCTTCTTGATCTTTAGATGAAATGTGGGTACAATTGGAGGGCTCAGCCATGGCTATAAAGTATACTTTCTAAAGAGCAACACTCTGAATAATAGCACATGCCCACTGACTAAAGAGTGAGGTCTCGAGAGGATGGCAGTATTCAGTAAGTGGTTGATTTTTGAAGTGCCGACCTTGCATTTTCCCTGTCCTAAACCTCTTTCTCTCCCTCTCATAGGCGTTCACCCCAGACAAGCTGCCTCCCAGCAGCTGTGTGACAGTGCCAGAGCTCAACCTGCCCAGCCCTGCCAAGAAGTTCTTCACCAAGATGGCCAAGAGTCTTTTTGGCAAGAGAAAATCCAAAGGTAAGCGTTGTGGCAAGTCACAACTGACCTTAAAAAGGCTGCAGCCTAACCCCAGGATTAACCCTAGAATCAGGGTTTAATTTAGCGTGTTTTTGTTTCATAGTGGAGAATAACCATTGTGAAGAGCGGGAGAGCATCTCCAAGCTTGTGTCCGGCATCGTCAAATGCTCCATTAGTCGCCAGATAAGCTATAAAACAGTTGGTGCCAATGAGGTATGTATTATTTTGCATGTGACAACACATGGTACAGCCAAACTCTTCAATAGCATAGGCTAGATAGTTTATAGCAAAGGCTAGACATGTTTAATTACTTTAAGTATGCAGTTCCTCTTGTTAGCTGAGATGTATTAGCTAAGGACCTAGCTCAGCAAGGGACTGTTATGGGGCAGCCATAGTAGTGAATGTCTCAGAATAGTGTTGTACTGTACTTAGCAGAATCTCATTTTAGCCAGACGATCTATGGGGAGACTGAGTGATGGCTTGACCCCACCTAAAAATATATATATTGGATTCAGGCCTGTGGAATAAATCCTGCAAATGCAATATATATTGGATTCAGGCCTGTGGAATAAATCCTGCACACTGCAAATCCTTGTTCTCACAGCCCCCTGACATCTGTTTCCCTAGCGGTGCTCATTCAATACAACTGCATTTGATTCATGCGCCGTTCTTTGCTTTTTGGGTCAGATTTAAAACTCTTGTAAGGAAGGAAAACCAGTTTTTGTTTCCTGAAGCTCATGAAAGTGGTTTCCTGTTTCAGGCTCCCACTCCCACAGTAGGCCAGCAAGTCAGCTCTGGTCCTCTGGATACTCCAGCTGAGGAGGAGTCCAGGAAGTCAGCAGCATCAGGCTCCTTTAAAGGCACGGTGCCCAGCATTACGGAACGTAAGTCACTACTCTGATTGTTTTGAGTTTAACATCAATCAGCAGTTTTACTGAACATGATCAATGCTTTAAATGTGGATTTGTGCCAATTATAGAGCATCTTAAGATCAAGGCCTTTTCCATACCTATACATATCAATTACTGTGAAACAGCCTTTCACTTGTCTTTTTGGTATATCCAAATGAATCACATCTGAAGTGGCTTGAATGCACTGATTGTTTCATAACATCTGAGCTCATGGACCTGACAAGTGTTTGAGTCAGACTTTCACACTGTTGGTGGTGATAAGTTAAACCTCACCCTCTCCTATCTCTCTCCAGCGTGTGAAGATGGCCTTACCCCTGCTGCTGTTGCGGAGTCAGCCATGAAGGTCCTCAACAGCTGTTTGTCTGCCATGCCTGCAGGTGAGCTTTCAGCCTCTCCGCAAGCTAGTATTCATTGTGGCTTTATTATACTGAAATTGTCTTTAAGTAGCCTTCTCTTAATGAGTCTCTCTTCCTCTCCAGCTACAATAAACCCACCTTGTCTCTCCAGACCCAAATCCTTTATCTGGGTCACAAAGTGGGTTGATTATTCCAATAAATATGGCTTTGGCTACCAGCTCTCAAATCAAGACATTGGTGTGCTCTTCAACGAGGGGACACACTTGAGTCTGTGTGATCAGCGCAAGTAAGAGCCCTTTTCAACTCATTTAATAATATTCAAGCAGTTATTGGCCTTATTTTAATGCTTTGACCAAACTGAATTGTGTTTTGTAGCCTTTTGATTGTCTTAAACCGTTGTCTTGTCTAATGTATTTTCATTGTCTTCCCCATAGGACTGTGCATTACTGCATGACCAACAACAAACACTTCACCTTCCAGGCCAGTGCTTTACCAGAGCAGCTCTGCAGCCAGAAGCAGATTGTGGAGCTTATGGCCAACTACATGGAACAGAACCTCATAGAGGTAAGGCATTGGAGAAGGAAGTTATAGGTTGTGTCCCAAATGGTACCCTATTTGCTTTATAGAGCCCTATGAGCCCTGGTCAAAAGTAGTGCACTACATGGTGAATTGGGTGCCATTTGTGACTCGGACATAGTAATTAGTCATTTTATTTGATCAAGGAATCAGTAATCAGCTTGCAGTTTGCTGTTCTAAGTGGGATTTTAATGTAATGTTTTCTCTCTTACAGGGTGGAGACCTCCACTGTAAAGACCAGCCTCCCTCCCAGCCACCTCTCCTTCTGCAGTGGGTGAAGACCGACCATGCTCTGGTGATGCTCTTCAACAACGGTACACTGCAGGTAAGACCTACTGCTACACTTCTGTCCTTTTGAGTAGCACAATTTTAACTGCAAGACTGTTATACCCCACTCAGTGTAATTATATTGTATACAATTCCCTTTGTCTCATTGTGTGCATTCACCATCCTTTTTCTCCCAGGTGAATTTCTACACTGACCACACCAAGATCATCCTGTGCAAGTCCTCTGACTCCTACCTACTGACCTACATCAGCCGCGAGCGCGTGTCCTACACTTACCTCCTGAGCATGCTGTTAGAGATTGGCTGTTCTGCCGAGCTGCGGCACCGCATGCTCTATGTGGTCCAGCTGCTCGAACACCATGTGGACTCATAATGGACCGGAGTAAGGTGAAGTTTCCCCTAAATGCTGATCTGGGGTCAGTTTTGAATTTCCCCCTCTAATGGTTAAGGTTAGAATTGGGGGAGGGGAAGCTGATACTGGATCTGTACCTAGGGAAGACTTCACCCCAGTGCCATAGCTCCTGGCTCTGTCCACAAGCTTCAACCAATCAACCCACTGCTTTCTGCTTCCACTGGGAGCAAATAACCAGGAGGCTCCGTTGTTAATTCAGGGAGTCCCCCATCTTTGGCTAGTGTCTGGCCTCATTGGACTATGGTGCAAATCTATCTTTTTCAGTCATTTTTTTTAGAATGAAGCCTATAATTTGACAACCGTATCACACTACTGGCTTGACTCACTTCATGCGCACAAACAACCTGACCCTGTTCTCTCAGTAGATGCGCAGACCTGATTCTGAAAATGGCAGGCTGGGATAACAAGCTGCCAAGTGACCACCCCCATTATGGTTAAAAAGCTGTGCAAAAAGGGGCTCTTTTGCTTTTCACGCTTTGACGTCACTTGCCTTTTGTGATAATTGAGCTTCACTAATTGGTACACAACGGTGTACGGAGGGCAATGAGTGTGACACTATTTGCACAATCTCTTATTATATTTCTTTGGATTGGCAGTCATTTTACCACAAGTTGCTGAATTTCTGTTCCATTTTTAGCTATAGATACCAAAAGGTCATTTTTACACCTTAACTGCGTAATGGGCGATTCATGCCAGCATAGGCCGAAAATATTTTTGGCATCTCAGATTGTTCTGGTAATTCTCACATTGCAACTTCATTGGGAAACAAGTTTTGCGAAAATGCGTAGCCTTTTTAGAACTATACATGCCTCCTGTAAGACCCTATTATGTGAACCGTACATGATACAGACAAGATCTTGGTGTCATTATACTCAGTGTGCTCTAACATGGAGTATGTCTAGATTCTGAAATAAAAATAATCACTTAATTTATGCGACATTAAATATGATCTCAAAAGTACCTGTGTTTTTTGATTTAGCATATTTTTTGACATTGTTTGGAACTATATACTCTTCAAACACATCACATTTCCTGAGTGGGCTCTCTGGTACTTTTAATGGAATTACATATGTCATTATACCAAACACAGCCCTCCTTTTTAGGATTGCACGTTCAGCAAATCACTGTTTGCTGTGTTGGTGGTGCTCATAAAATTGATCATAACTTCAGAATTAGTAGAGACCCCACTCTGGAAATGTGATGTACTTGTATGTGGTGTATTTTGTTCCAAACAATGTCTTAAAATGAACAAAATCAAAAAGGGTACTTTGAGAGATTCATACTAATATGTTTAATGTTGAATAAATTAATGTGAAAATGTTTTAGAATCTAGACATGCTCTGTTAGAGCACACTAAGGAGTATGACACCAAGTTATTTTCTATCATGTACGGTTCGTGGATCGTAAGGTCTTACAGGAGGCATGTATAGGTCTACAAATGGCCACTTTCACCATGTTTTTCTCAAGATACAAATAAAACATCCTTCCGCCCAATGACGTTTCTATGTGAGAAGTGGCAGAACAATCTGAGATGCCAAAAATATTTTCGGCCAACGTTGCCGTGGAATCGCCCTAATATAGATGTTTTTTTTTGTTCCGGAATGAATGTGTGCACTCCAGTGGAAAGTGGCTTTGATCAATTAAATTGCTGTTTGGCAAAGGGGATAAAGTGCCTTTTTGAGAAGTCTGTCTATTGTGCAATAACAGCCCTTTTGAATGTCAGGTTGTGGTGGCATGGGAAAAGGACTATGGAGGCAAATACTTTTTTACAAGGGATTGGGTAACTTAAAATGTCTGAAGCACTAGTCTCACTACCTGGTATAAGCTTTTGGTATGAGAAACCTGTAATACATATGTCAAATAAATATTGCATTTCGTCATACTGTGCTCATCCCTCTTTGGTTTACCTTGCCCGCCGTCTCTGCCAAGAGTTGTATCCTTAAACTGTGACCTGAGTGCAAGTATTATACAACTTCCAGGTATTGTCTTTTCAAAATCCAACATTGTGAAAGCATCTGCTTTTTCAGAAGATTATTTTTGACAAATGTTCTGTCTATTTATTTTATTTATTCATGTGTAATTGTATGGTCTTGACATGTGATATGATCACTTTATGGACTATTTGGGAGAATGTAGTAAAATAAAGTTTATGGAAATCACATTGACCATTTTTGAATTCTTTGACAATTGCTTGACTTTAATCAGAAAATACAATTGTTTGCGCTTTTTTGCCCCATGAGCTTAACATTTGTACAAGAAGCACGATGTTTGACAATGGCGTTGGTGAAATACAATTTAATCCACAAACCAGTGTTTGCTATACACGAGTTGACATTCTGGCCCTAGGATCTAGGACTTTATCAGTGTTCATCCAGGCGAACTAGCCACTTTCATGCAACAACTTGGATCTATGCTGAACAAAAATATAAATGCAACAATTTCAAAGATTTTACAGAGTTATATTTCATATAAGCAAATCGGTCTATTGAAATTTCATTAGGCCCTAATCTATTGCTTGCACATGACTGGGAATACAGAAATGCATCTTGGTCACAGATGCCTTAAAAAAAAAAAAAAGTAGGGGTGTGGATCAGTATCTTGTTTGACCATTTGGCTCATGCAGCGTGACATATCTTCGGAGTTGATCAGGCTGTTGATTGTGGAATGTTGTCCCACTCCTTTTCAATGTCTGTGCAAAGTTGCTGGATATTGGCAAGAACTGGAACACGTTGTCGTACACGTCAATCCAGAGCATCCCAAACATGCTCAATGGGTGACATGTTCGGTGATTTATGCAGGCCATGGAAGAACTGGGATATTTTCAGCTTCCAGGAATTGTGTATAGATCCTTGCGACATGGGGCTGTGCATTATCATACTAAAACATGAGGTGATGGCAGTGGATGAATGGCACGACAATGGGCCTCTGGATCTCGTCACAGTATCTCTATGCATTCAAATTGCCATTGATAAAATGCAATTGTGTTTGCCTATAGCTTATGCCTGCCCATACCATAACCCCACTGCCACCGTGGGGCACGCTGTTCATAATGTTGACATCAGCTAACCACGACGCCATACTCCCTGACCCAAAAAATAAAAAAACTCTGGTCTGATGAAACCAAGATTTAACTCTTTGGCCTGAATGCCAAGCGTCACATCTGTCTGCCATCTGCCCGGTACAGTTGAAACTGGGATTTATCGGTGAAGAGCATACTTCCCCAGCGTGCCAGTGGCCATCGAAGGTGATCATTTGCCCGCTGAAGTCGGTTACTACGCCGAACTGCAGTCAGGTCAAGACCCTGGTGAGGACGACGTGCACGCAGATGAGCTTCCCTGAGACGGTTTCTGACAGTTTCTTTAAAACAATGTTTCTGGAGGCTTATGAAATAAACAGATTCTCTGGCAACAGTTCTGGTGGACATTCCTGCAGTCAGCATGCTAATTGCACGCTCCCTCAAAACTTCACATTTGTGGCAATGTGTTGTGTGACAAAACTGCACATTTTAGTGGCCTTTTATTGTCCCCAGCACAAGGTGCACCTGTGTAACGATCATGCTTTTTAATCAGCTTCTTGATATGCCACACCTATCAGGTGGATGGATTAACTTGGCAAAGGAGAAATGCTCACTAACAAGGATGTCAACAAATTTGTGCAAAACATTTGAGAGAAATAAACCTTTTGTGCCTATGAAACATTTCTGGGATAATGTATTTCCGCTCATGAAACATGGGATCATCACTTTACATGTTGCGTTTATATTTTTGTTCAGTATAGTTGTTGCCAGTGCGTATGACTCACTCACAATAAACCCCATGGACTATGACCAAGGTGAAAAGAGAATGGTTTTGGAACATTGCAACTGCAAAGTCATCATGTTGTGAGTCCCAAAGACAGCGACTGGCCACTCGTAGACCCTGGTTCCTCTTCTGCCCCACCACCACCTGACACACCAGCTTGTACCGCGGAGGACTGATCTCTTTCACTTTACTCTTCACCATGTCTGACAGAATCTGGCTAAGATGGCTGCCTGAGGCTGCGTTATAGCTGGCCCCATCCAAATAACTATCCAACATGGCTTGCACAAGCTTCTGTACCTTACTGGCTTTAAAAAGACAGCCATTCTCTGGTTCAGTCTTATAGGTGTTCTCTAGCTGGACAGGCTGATGGAGGGGCAACCCAGAGAAACTGACCCGACTGCCCTGAAGCCAACCGCCAAAAGAAAAGCGCTTGGTCAGGGCGACCAAGTCCCGGCGCATGAAAGGGGAGTTAGGGTTGCTGACATTGGGGCTCCTGGATGAGGACTTGATAGGGGGGAAGCCCCTCGGGAGTAGAGGAGGGTGCCTGGGATGCAGCTGCTGCTGTTGGTCCCTGGACAGGGAGCTGCGGAAGATGGAGATGGAGCCTTGGCGGCTCTGGCGAAGCCTCTGGGAGCCCCATGGTTCCATGGCCTGCTGGTGACACTGGGCCAGAGTCTCCTGGGAGAGAGGGGGCTGCTGGGTCGTCATTTCGAGCCAAACCTGAAAGAGTGCACTGTACTGTACAAGGATGCAGTTGGTTGCCGGTGCATTCACTTAATCACATTCACTTACATCCCTGTCATTTGCCAGAGGAATCAATCTGTCTTGAACTATGGATTTTTATAGTGCTGCCCTAAGTCTTGTCTATCATGTTAGTAAACATCTCCCTTTCTGCATGTGGAGAATGAAAATAGCCTTTACATCAACTGTAAATAAGACACAAAGAACACCATGTGACCAGTTCTTTCTGAATTTACATAATCCACAGCATTTTGGTTCACGTAATTGGCTGTCCTAAATTTAACCCTTTTGCTGATTCCATCCAACCCTAATACCCTCATGAGAGTTCCTATCAGCATCAGCATGATGGCTAAAATACCGTCATTTACAATTTCCACTCGTGTTTATCAGTAGCTTTAAATAACATATATAAAGCTAGGTATGTGAGATTAAGGTCAACTATTCAAAGGACAAGCGCTGAAGCATACAATAGTATGTGAGAAAATGTGCTCTTTAAACAAACCAAAGGGAAATAGTTTCAACATACAGTATGACGTCATGGGGAAAATATGTTTACTTAAAAAACGAGTTATGTTGCATGTCTGTCACACTAGATACAATCACATTATGTAACCTACAACCTTCCTCTTCTTCAAATGAGTCAACCATGTAGCCAGTAGCAAACAGTGGCTATACCACACCCCCAGAAATGACAAAATACTGTGACCACAACAAATAACGACAGTAATATTAGTCTAACCTTACCTTTTAAAATCACCGGAGAGACTACTGTATGATGATAAACTCTCCCGTAAAAGCTTGGTGACTCAGACACCCGCTCCTGTGCATGCTAAGGAAAGTTATCAGGCGAGCACTGGCCAACCCACCAACAGGAGTTTTACTAGTTTGGTTTCTCAGCAAGCCACTGTGGGTAAATTATTGTCTTGAATGCCAGTGCAGGTCAGCAAATACAACAGGCTGAGAGCTAAGCAATCATTCCCTGGGAGAGATGTGCAGTCTCTGGCTTACTGCCACGTCCTCTGCTGTTGTCATGGCAAATTGTTTTCTTCAACCTGAACAGTGACCTTCTGAATCAATGGGCTTGTCTGTGTTTGCTGTCCTTGCAATCATTCAATTAAGCAATAGAAATACAAATGGATGAATACGACAGTGTCAACAAATGAAATAGTGAAAAGGATCAGTCATTTAATGTTGGTATTTCATTGCTATGTAATCTATAGCATTGGTGTTGGAGACACCATTTGCTTTGGACTATTTGATTTTGAGATCCATGCATGATTAACAGGTGTCCTTCCCTATAGTACCATGGCTTTGTATTTATGTATGCATATAAAATCATTTGGGTTGGCCAGAATGGTGATGTTATACACAGAGATTAACAGAGACCCATGGAAGATAGTTTGTATGATGTGGACTGAGAATCTAGCTAACTCGAGAGTATCTCTCTCGATTGCATGTCTTAAAAGACATCCAAGCAGCTGAACTGGGGTACCAGCGGGTGATCATCAAAAGGCATCTGCCACCCATGAAGAGAGAGAAAGCTAAATGTGCCATTCCAAATGCTTAATTGCAACGTGGCTTTAGCTTTTAATTTCAGTGCATATAGAATTATACGACAGTGCAAATGAGAATCCTCTTAGTGGCGAAAATGTTTTCTTCTAACCAGAAATATCCCCAAAGCATGAGAGTAATTCTGACATCCGTCTGTTTAGTGTCTAGGGTGTTTAACATTCTGACGTCAGGGGAAGAGTAGAAGGGCAGAAGCACTAATGAGCAGAGCACCGTCTAATTCATTTCCCTAATTAACAATGTTATCTCCTCACAGTTGCAGGTACTGTACTGTACTGTACCAGGCATATACCTCCTTCCTATTTTCAGGACTGCAGAATAGATCTGAGGACTCCTGGAGGGATGAAGGGATGATGGGATGATTCAAGGATTTGCTACATCTTACAGTATCATCTTCAGATGGAAACTGGGGGTTTCTTCTCTCTCTCTCTCTCTCTCTCTCTCTCTCTCTCTCTCTCTCTCTCTCTCTCTCTCTCTCTCTCTCTCTCTCTCTCTCTCTCTCTCTCTCTCTCTCTCTCTCTCTCTCTCTCTCTCTCTCTCTCTCTCTCTCTCTCTCTCTCTCTCTCTCTCTCTCTCTCTCTCTCTCTCTCTCTCTCTCTCTCTCTCTCTCTCTCTCTCTCTCTCTCTCTCTCTCTCTCTCTCTCTCTCTCTGGTATCTAAAAATATCAGGTTATCATCCTAACAGTGAAGTGGTTATTGAGCTATAACTGTAACCTTGGCAAGCCTGGGCATGTCTGTTGGTGGAAGCTGATAGAGATCAATAACTCTGGAGTTGAACAAACAGATGAGAGAGGTTGATGACTACTCCTTTGAAGGGAAAATATTTGTATAGCTACAGGAACTTTTCTGTTAGACGTTGAAGATCTTCTAAGGTGGGATTTTGTTTGCTTTTGCCTATTTTGAAAAGAGGGACATAAAAAAAATGGTTACAGTTTAAAAGCAATCTATCTGATGGAGTGGGATGTAAGTAGCCTGGAATCCAAACTGATATGTGTAGCACTAGTCTGGTTTAACCAGGCTAGATGGTAAGAGGTATTGGCTCCAACCACTTAATGATACGTTTCTATGGCCCATTCGCCAAAAGACTGTAAACAAGCAGCCTGTAATGACATGGAATCACCAGCCAGCCCATTGTGTCACTAACAATAGACCCTTAGGCTCTTCAGAGCTGAGTTTGAAACCTTCGTCTAGTCCTGATGGATCAATATTTTACAGTGTTCTTTCCACCCTTTCATTCATACATTGGTCATTTGGGAATCCAAATCAATAACCTTTTGTTTGATACTCAACATAGCTGCACATTGCTGTTGCCAGAGATTAAGTAACTTGAATTGATTTGAATTCTGCATTTTAATAACTGCCTTCACAAGGTCATTTTCATAGAATTTTACATTTAAATACTGGGGAAGATGAACATGAGGTTTCTATATACTGACATACTTTGTTGCATCTTGACACAAATAAACTTCTCTCCATGTTGCATAACTTACCCTTTTGATATAAAGTAAATGCAAAGAAAATCACTAACTAGGCCTATGAAGCAGAACTGTAACAGCAGCCAAACCAACTAACTGTTTTTATCAAACTGAAGAATTCTGTTGCCTTGAATTATTCATCTTGAATTAAGATGATGCATACAGTGCATTCGGAAAGTATTCAGACCACTTGACTTTTTTCACATTTTGTTATGTTACAGCTTTATTCTAAAATTGATTAAATAGTTTTTTTCCCTCATCAATCTACACACAATACCCCATAATGACAAATAATTTAAAAAACAAACAAAAAAAAACGTCAATATAATATTTACATAAGTATTCATACCCTTTACTCTGTCCTTTGTTGAAGCACCTTTGGCAGTGATTACAGCATCGAGTCTTTTTGGGTATGACACTACAAGCTTGGCACACCAGTATTTGGGGAGTTTCTCCCATTCTCCTCTGAAGCTCTGTCAGGTTGGATGGGGAGTATCACCGCACAGCTATTTTCAGGTCTCTCCAGAGATGTTAGATCGGGTTCAAGTCCGGGCTCTGGCTGGGCGACTCAAGAACCTTCAGAGACTTTTCCCAAAGCCACTCCTATGTTGTCTTGGCTGTGTGCTTAGGGTCTTTGTCCTGTTGGAAGGTGAACCTTCCCCACAGTCTGAGTTCCTGAGCGCTCTGGAGCAGGTTTTCATCAAGGATCTCTCAGTACTTTGCTCCGTTCATCTTTACCTCGATCCTGACTAGTCTCCCAGTCCCTGCCGCTGAAAAACATCCCCACAGCATGATGCTGCCACCACCATGCTTCACTGTAGAGATGGTGCCAGGTTTCCTCCAGACATGACGCTTGGCATTCAGGCCAAAGAGTTTAATCTTCACCAGACCAGAGAATCTTGTTTCTCATGGTCTGAGAGTCCTTTAGGTGCCTTTTGGTAAACTCCAAGCGGGCTGTCATGTGCCTTTTACTGAGGAGTGGCTTCCGTCTGGCCACTCTACCACAAAGGCCAAGGGGTCTGAATACTTTCCGAAGGCACTGGATTTCTGCTCTTTTAATCATGGCTTCTACATGACCTCTGAGGTATACAATAGACACCATTAAAGTGTGTTGACAACCAACAGTGATTGGATGTTTGTATCCTGTATTTGGACCTTTCTGCAGTAAGCTGAAGGATTTCAGCAGCTATTCATCTGTGCTATTTTTGGCCAGGGTGCCATCCTCTCACATGTGTCATTACAATCTGCTTGGTGAGGTACCTGGGAGCCCATTTGGAGAGCCTCTATTGGAGAGATTCTTTCTGGTAAAAAGAAGAAACACACATATTTGCTGAGTCCCCTAAGGAGAGCAAAGCACCTGTTTCAAAGCTCTTTCAAAGCTTGATGTTATGTATTTCTGTCATCCCAATACAGAAGTCCTAGTATGTGCTTTTGTATAATCATGGCATGCTACTACTTTATATTCAGGGAGGATCATTTGAATGTCAAATGCAATATTGCAGAAGTAAGTTCAATGGATTGTATTTGCATGTGTCCCTGTATTTATAACTTTGTAGAAGAGATGTAATCAACTGTTCAGAACTGACCAACCTGGTCAGAGAAAGATTAAAAAGGGAAGAAAATATAGATTCCAAATGTTTATTAGAGACAGGAAGAATCAACAAAATAACCTCATAACTGTTTGTGGGATATGTTTGTACCCACATGGTTCCTTGATATGTGGGGATTTTGTTTTTAATTTTGGTCTGTATGCCAACTGATTTATTTGTGAATATGCATTGTTCTTTACATTGCATTTGTGCCCTCCCTTGTATTTCTATTAGTTTCGTTGGATTGAGTGCTAACTGAACGTTGTTTTTATTAAATGCTCTTGAGCAGGGATTAAATTGTGTTTTTTGTTGGTAGTGGAACTGTATTCACTTCACTCTTCCACATCCTAGTAACTCCCATATTCCCCCTTATGTGATCACTGCTTAGCTCAAGTGCCTGCAATCAATTTATTCTGAGTCGGCCTGGGATTCACTGGCTGATGTCATAGATGTGCCAGTAACTACTCCAGTGGCCCACAAGGACTGAATCACACAGGGAGAACAATGTCACTCTGGAAGACCACAGCAGGATGTGCTCTGCCTTCTCATTCTGAGATCCTTCCCTCTGTTACTCATCAGAACAACAGAGGAAAACCTAGCCTCCCTTTCCCCTCCTGATTAAAACGTTTTAGTCATTTAGCAGATGCCTTTTCCAGAGCGACTTACAAGAAGTTACACGAGAGGAGTGAGGTTTGTGTTTATGTGAAAGATAAAAACAGTTACCAACAACCCCACTCCTCTCTGATTATAGCTTTTCCCAAAATTTATCCTGGACCTGTTTTAGAATATTTTATCACTCCTCTGTTTTGACTATTCTACTTCCATTCCTGTCATTATTTATCCCGGCTAGTGATTAGCATGGCTTCCTAGTATGACAGCATCCACAGAAGGATATGAAAACCACCTCGCCAGGAAGTTAAACATTTGGAAAAAGTCATTCAGACATTTGGGTCTGTGGGTTGGAGAATGTTCCTAATTATTAACTTGTGTTTTCCCAGCCACATGGCAGCTCTGGGAAAGGCAGCCAGATCAGGGCCTTCTATTGTGGTGTTAGGTGCTTTCCTTACAAAAGCAGGGTCTATGTGGGTGGCTGGGAGTTGGTCTGGACTGGGTGGGTGGGTGATGGAGGACTGACTGACACTAGCTTCCTCCGAACAGAGGTGCTGCTGCTGGGCAGGGAGAGGCCAGCCAGATAAGCAGCCATTGTGAGGAAAGGAGGGTCAGAGTCGAAGATTTTGAATGCTTTTTTTCCCCCTCATAGAAGACACATGGAGGCCATGGTGGATTTCTTCTGGAGGCATGCGGTTCATCATGTGAGGGAGGGAAATGGGAGTGAATGACTTCATTCATTTATCATAGAAGAGTGAGTCAGCAGAGAAGTAGAGCAGCTCTAGTAGGTGTGCGTCCCAAATGGAACCCTATTCCCTATATAGTACATTAGTTCACTATGTATGTATAGGTGTGTGTACAGGTCCCCTGTAGCTCAGTTGGTAGAGCATGGCGCTTGCAACGCCAGGGTTGTGGATTCGTTTCCCACGGGGGGCCAGTATGAAAAATGTATGCACTCACTAACTGTAAATCGCTCTGGATAAGAGTGTCTACTAAAATGTAAAATGTAAATTGACAAAACAAGACAAATGTGATGATAATTGGGGCGGCAGTGGTTAGTAAGCCGGTGACGATGAACGCCGAAGCCTGCCCGCACAAGGAGGGGAGGCAGCCTCGGCCGAAGTCGTGACAGTTCCAGTCAAAAGTTTGGACACACCTACTCATTCAAGGGTTTTTCTTAATAGTGAAGACATCAAAACTATGAAATAACACATATGGAGGTGTGTTGGGTCATTGTCCTGATGAAAAACAAATGATAGTCCAACTAAGTCCAAACCAGATGAGATGGCGTATCGCTGCAGAATGCTGTGGTAGACATGCTGGTTAAGTGTGCCTTGAATTCTAAATAAATCACAGACAGTGTCACCAGCAAAGCACTCCCAAACCATAACACCTCCTCCTCCATGCTTTACGGTGGGAAATACGCATGCAGATATCATCTGTTCAACCACACCGCGTCTCACAAGGACATGGCAGTTGGAACCAAAAATCTCCAATTTGGACTCCAGACCAAAGGACACATTTCCACCGGTCTAATGTCCATTGCTCGTGTTTCTTGGCCCAAGCAAGTCTCTTCTTCTTATTGGTGTGCTTTAGTAGTGGTTTCTTTGCAGCAATTCGACCATGAAGGCCTGATTCACACAGTCTCCTCTGAACAGTTGATGTTGAGATGTGTCTGTGACTTGAACTCTGTGAACCATTTATTTGGGCTGCAATTTCTGAGACTGGTAACTCTAATGAACTTATCCTCTGCAGCAGAGGTAACTCAGGGTCTTCCATTCCTGTGGTGGTCCTCATGAGAGCCAGTTTCATCATAGCGCTTGATGGGTTTTGCGACTGCTCTTGAAGAAACGTTCAAAGTTCTTGAAATGTTCCATATTGACTGACCTTCATGTCTTAAAGTAATGATGTACTGTTGTTTCTCTTTGCTTATTTGAGCTGTTCTTGCCATAATATAGACTTGGTATTTTACCAAATAGGGCTATCTTCTGTACACCCCCCCCCCCTACCTCATGAAGCTTGTTGAGAGAATGCCAAGAGTGTGCGAAAGTGTCATCAAGGCAAAGGGTAGCTATTTGAAGAATCTCAAATATAAAATATATTCTAATTTGTTTAACACTTTTTTGGTTACTACATGATTCCACATGTGTTATTTAATAGTTTTGATGTCTTCACTATTATTTTACAATGTAAAAAATAGTAAAAATGAAGAAAGACCCTTGAATGAGTGTCCAAACTTTTGACTGGTATTGTAGTTTAAGATGGTTGGGGTGAAATTGACCACATTCACGTTATTGTTACATTTGGGCAATTCCACGTTAACGGAATTGCGCTGAGACTCAGATTTTTCACTTAAAATGTATACCAAACAAAAACCATTGATTTCAAAGTTTAAATATCTTTGAATTAAGATTCAAACATGTCTGCAAAAATAATGGATGTGTCAGCTATGACATGACACCTTGAGTTTGAAGAAATCTATTTTGGTTATTGAAGTGAAGTGGATTTACACCCGGTAACAGAGTTGCGGTAACGGAATTTCATCATGGGTCCCTGATCTGTACTACACAGAAATGCATAATTATGGATATGAATGTCATTATCTTCATGGTGATGTATCCTAAATAGGTACACAAAGGTAGAAATATGCTATATCCTCCTTTGCATATTTGGGTATTATTCTACACAAATATTAACCTGAACCAATAATGGACGTCTATGTTTGGGCCAAATGAAGTCCAGACATCTGTGGACGTTGAAATCAAGGCTGGTCTGGACCAGACTGAAAAACGACATCTGTGTACTTTGAAATCAAGGCCAGGGCGGACTGACCAAATTTCAACTACTTCATGGATGTCCAGTGTCGGCCGGTGCACAGTGGGTGAGGATGCTGGTTACAGTAAATGGAAAGAGAGGGGGCTCATGGGTAGGTGTCAGTAAGAGCTGGGAGAGGTGACACTAATTGGAGAGAGAGAGAGAGAGAGAGAGAGAGAGAGAGAGAGAGAGAGAGAGAGAGAGAGAGAGAGAGAGAGAGAGAGAGAGAGAGAGAGAGAGAGAGAGAGAGGGGTTGTCCAGACTTTTAACACTCTTGCTTTGACCACCAAATGACAGAAAGAGAAAGAAAACAGTTATCAGCTGAACATAATAGTATGGGAGGAAGGGAGGCCAGTAGCAGGTGACCCAACTGTGGTTTGCTATGATTTCCCATTGTAGCCAATTCAATTGCAAAATTCCATTACCGATATTTCAGAAATTCCTTTACCGATATGATAAACATAATATATATAAATAAAAACACTACAACTAATTGATATCTCTACTATCTATCTCTACTTGTTACGTCTGTGAACATCCACTATCCTCCCTCCTCATGAGGGAGAGAAATTTGAAAATATCTTAAAGATGCAGTATGTGGGTTTTTGGTAACAAGGCATTGATTCTTAAACTTACAGAAGGCAGGAAAAGTATCTTAAATGAAATGTTGATATTAGTTGGCAGGGGTATTTTTAATACCTTTTAAGACTTTAAGTCTGTTAGATGTTTTCCATTTGTTTGACATGAAATCAAAGCTTTTTCTTATTCCTAATTTCTAGGATGGAAAATGGTTGGAAAATGTATACATGCCTTAATTTCTTAAAAATAAAGACTAATTTGACATGCTCCTATGAACTTCAGATGTTGGTGCTCATGGCTCCTTTTACATGGAAATGAGCATATGTTAAAAATTGCTTTGTTGACTGACTATCTGCACTATCAGTTGCTGTCTTCATAGTGTGTAGAGCACTCAAGGCACGGTTTAAACTCTACCCCTCCATTTTTTAGTCTGTGCATTTTGATGTGTCAGCAACAGCAACTATTTGCCAAAGACATTAGGGGATTAGATCAGTATTTCACACTATGTGTCTCCACATTAATCAAGGGTGTGGACATGCTGTTCCAGAAAGTCTTATCGTCTATGTCATCAGGGAGAAAAGTATTCAAAGTAGTGCTTTTCCTGATAAACAAATATTGGTCTAGACTGTAGATATATTGTATGGTGTTGTACATATGCTGATAAAGGTATATACTGTAGTACTGTACATACTGTATTGGAGGATGACTTAGCTATATGATATTTATGATCTTTATGATCTGTCTGTCCAATGCTTGATCATTTCAAAACTACAGTAGGCTACAGTAAAACAATGCATCAGGTTGAATTGTTAACTCTAAAATTGCTTTTTTTTGTCTATGTAATTATGCGTTTCTACTACGGTCACCGTCACCTGCCAGTGAAAGTGAGGCGTTGCAGAGCTGATGGAAGGTACTGCAACATGTGATAGAAAGTACAGCACCAAATGCATCCCTCAGACTGTTGCTTTGTTTTACATGGGTGCAGGTCATACGCCTTCTCTCAGTACATGACTTCCTATGCACCTGGTAAACAGGATGTAACCTGATGATCTCCACAAGCAACTGCACAACCACAATAGTCTGATGACTTATTCAACACTATAAATAGGTATTCTGGGACACTAGGTGGGTTTGTCTCTTTCAGAAAGCATGCATTATTAATAAAAAATATTTACTTATCTCTGGCAGCTACAGTCATTTGGCATCTGGATAGTAAGTGTATCGCTGTGAGCGTGACACGTGTAGAAATGTGACCAGCATTCACAATCAGATATTATGTCTCCAGAGGCCTGGTTTGTGTTTCAAATGGCACCCTTTTCCCTATATACTGCACTACTTTTGACCTGGTCTGTAGGGCTCTGGTCAAAAGTAGTGCAAAGTGTGCCATTTAGGATGCACACCAGCACTGTTTCAGGTGAAGCACTTAGACTGACTGTTACTGACTATGAGAGAGGCTGTTAAGTAGAGGGTCTCTCGTCTGAAAGCCACCCTTTGTTTTTTGTTTGGCTTGTTGTGTTTATTGGATATCCCGAAGAGGCTGTAACGTTTACTAGGCTCTAATTCAAAGTCATGTCTGTCTAAGAACCTAATAGCTGAAAAAGACGTCTCAACCCGAACAATTGCAGGTTCTACATCAAAATGGGCTAATGTGGTGTAATGCAAAATAATACCATGATGCTAAATGTGAAAGTAAACCGTTTTCTTTCTTTTTTTTTTTTTAAATGAATGTATTTTTTCTGTCTTTCTTCCTCAAACAGCCATATGCTGTGTGCCAGAGAGAGATTCCAGACGACTAGGTAAGGGGGAATTCCCACACTCACTGTTGATCATTCCAACAGACTCCCTCCCTCCCTCCCTTCCTTTTTCCCAGCTGAACAAAGTTCAGCCCAGATCAGAACAGTTCACATTACAGCTATGTCTCTGGCAGTAATTTGTGCTCGGGAGAAACAGGCAGATTTATTTGTCTCTAATTGTTATATTTTGGGAAGCGATAAAGGGAATGTCATTTTATTTAAAGTACAGTCAGGAAGTTCCTCCCGTGTATTTCCCCCTTAACCTTACATCAGGGTTTATAGAAACAGGCAACGTCTTGTGAGTCTTGGGATTTTTGCCTTTTTGATCTAGAAGAAATTTCCAAAAATCATAAAGATAAATGACTAACGTCTGATGGATAGACTAAACACAAATAAAACTTGAGCGACAGTGTGTTACTGCATGGCATGCCAGTAAGAATATAGGTCCAGACAAAGAAATCCAAGGACACCATTTTGATGGATGGTGTTCTGGGAGACCTCACCACTTCAATGTATACGAATAAATCACTTATACTAGGCCTATTCATCGAAGACACTGTTAGATAAGGCGAGTCAAATCATCTCCAATACCAATCTTATCAACGAGACTATTGATCAGATACTGTATGTAGGGCAGGCCTATAATTATTGTGCCATAATTCAAGCTGTGTGCATATGCCAACAGTACTTTTTGGACTTGTTATTTCAAGCCTGTTTGTCACGACTTCCTCCAAGGCTGCCTCCTCTCCTTGTTCGGGCAGGCTTCGGCGTTCGCCTTCACCGGCCTTCTAGCCACTGCCGCTCCTCATCTCATCATTCCATTTGTTTTGTCTTGTTTATTACACACACCTGGTCAGTACCTGTATAAGTGTTCCCTCTGCCCCCTTGTCTTTGTGTGTGTGATTGTTTATTGTGAGGATAGTGAAGCTCGGTGGAGCTCCTTGTATTTTGTATCGCCGGGATGTTTTCCCCATGTGCCTTGTTGGTTCCAGTGCGCCTGTTTTGCGCACTGGACTGTTTTGATGCATTTCTGCGTAATTCTGTTTTTTTCCGGAATAAATCCTGTTATTCTGTGATTTACCCTTCTGCACCTGACTCCTTCAACTTACCCATCACAGAATCACACACCCGAACATGGAGTCAGCAGGAGAGGAGCACCTGCCTGGGGTCGTAGCACGGGTCCGGGAGCATTCGACTATGCTAACCAGCTTGGGAGAAGCGATGGATCGGGTTCTCCAGGTCGTCCAACGCCTGGAGAGGAGAGGACCCGATCTTTCGGGACAAGCTGAGCGACCGGATCCAGCCACCCACACCCCAGCACCCAGAGGGATTCACATATCTCGACCACAGGATTTTGACGGGACAGCTGCCCTCTGCTAGGGATTCCTCCTACAAATGGAATTATACTTCTCGACCATCAGCCCGGCTCCATCGGAGCGGGAGAAGGTGTCCGCCCTCATCTCCTGCCTCTCGGGGAAAGTCCTGGAGTGGGCCAACGCGGTCTGGAGTAAAGGAGGAGCCGCGTTGGACAACTACCGGGAGTTCGCTCGCCTCTTTTGGGCCGTCTTCGATCACCCGCCCGAAGGTAGAGAGGTGGGCGAGCGGCTGGTCCATCTGAGGCAGGGGACAAGAACCGCGCAGGACTTCGCCCTGGAGTTTCGTACTCTAGCGGCTGGGTTCGGGTGGAACGAGCTGGCCCTCGTCGACCACTTCCGGTGCCATCTACAAGAGGACATCCGAAGGGAGCTAGCCTGCCGGGACACCACGTTGTCTTTCGATCAACTGGTGGACATGTCCATCTGGTTGGACAACCTCCTGGCTTCTAGAGGACGTCGTGGAAGGGGCCTGCCCGTGGAAGGGGCCTGCCCGTGGAAGGGGCCTGCCCGTGGAAGGGGCCTGCCCCCCCCCCCCCCAACCCAGATCACGAAAGGACGACGTTCTTTTGGGTCTGGAGGCGGCAGGCAGGGCACTCTCACGGCACCCCAGGTATCGAACACCCACACTCGTTCAGAGCCCTCTGCTGCGTTCTGTACCCTACACATCCACTTTCCGGATAGTTCCCCAGTTTACACGATAGTTCTCCAGTGTAAGGCGCTGGTCGATTCAAGCGCAGCTGGGAACTTTATGGACAGGTCATTTGCACATATTCTAGGCATTACATTGGTTCCCCTATCCATTCCACTCCCCATCAGAGCACTTGACAGTCGACCATTAGGGTCTGGGTTCGTTAGGGAGGTTACAGCACCAGTCACTATGGTTACACACGAGACTCATCGAGAGCAAGTCATTTTCTTTATTATTGAGTCTCCTGATTTCCCTGTTGTGTTAGGTCTTCCCTGGTTAGCACTACACAACCCCACCTTTTCATGGCCGCAGAGGGTTCTCACCGGGTGGTCACGAGAGTGTTAAGGTAGGTGTCTAGGTGTTTCCATTGGTGCAACCACGGTGGAAAATCCAGACACTACCTCCACCGTGCGCATTCCCCCCGAATACCTCAATTTGGCGCAAGCGTTTTCAAAAACGCAGGCAACCAAATGACCACCTCATCGGGCAGGGGATTGTGCGATAAACCTCAGGGTAGACGCTGTGCCTCCCAGGAGTCATGTGTATCTATTGTCACAGGCTGAAACGGAGGCTATGGAGACATACAACTCCGAGTCCCTGCGCCAGGGGTTCATACGTCCCTCCACTTCACCCACCTCCTCAAGTTTTTTTTTGTGAAGAAGAAAGACGCAGGTCTACCTCCTTGCATTGATTACCGAGCACTGAACAAGGGGACAATACGTTATAGTTATCCTCTACCCCTCATTCCATCTGTGATCGAGTCAATGCATGGGGCGCGCTTCTTCACAAAATTAGATCTCCGGAGTGCGTACAACCTGGTGCGTGTCCGAGAGGGGGACGAGTGGAAGACAGCATTCAGCACAACCATGGGGCATTACGAATACCTGGTGATTCCTTACGATTTGATGAATGCTCCATCCGTCTTCCAGTCCTTTGTGAACGAGGTGTTTCGGGACATGCTTGGTCGCGGTGTAGTGGACTACATCGATGACATTCTGGTGTATTCCACTACGCACGCTGAGCATGTGTCCCTGCTTCGCAATGTGCTGGCCCGACTGTTGGAACATGACCTTTATGCCAAGGAAGAAAAGTGTCTGTTTTTCCAACAGTCCGTCTCCTTCCTCACATACCGCATTACCACCTCAGGTGTGGAGATGGAGGGAGATCGCATTCCAGCCGTGCGTAATTGGCCGACTCCAACCACGGTTAAGGAGGTGCAGCGCTTTATTGGCTTTGCCAACTACTATCGGAGGTTTATCCAGGGCTTTGGCAAGGTCGCAGCTCCCATCACATCACTGTTGAAGGGTGGGCCGTCCCGGCTCCACTGGTCTGCTGAGACTGACAGGGCCTTCAGTAACCTGAGGGTTCGGTTCACCTCAGCCCCGGTACTGGCCCATCCCGATCCATCATTACTGTTCGTAGTGGAGGTGGATGCGTCCGAGGTAGGGATAGGCGCTGTCCTATCTCAACGCTCGGGCACGCCACCCAAGCTCCGCCCCTGTGCCTTCTTCTCCAAGAAGCTCAGCCCGGCGGAGCAGAACTACGACGTTGGTGATCGGGAGATGTTGGCTGTTGTCCGAGCCCTGACCGTGTGGAGGCACTGGCTTGAGGGGGCAAAACACCCTTTCCTCGTCTGGATGGACCACCGTAACCTGGAGTACATCTGGGCAGCGAAGAGACTGAACCGTCGCCAGGCAAGGTGGTCCCTATTCTTCACCCGGTTTGATTTTACCCTATCGTACATCCCGGGTACGAAGAACGTGAAGGCAGACACACTGTCATGGCTGTACGACCTAGAGGAGAGGCCAATAGACAACACCCCCATACTCCCAGCCTCCTGCGTTGTGGTGCCGGTAGTCTGGGCGATGGACGCGGACATAGAGCGGGCGTTACGCACAGAGCCATCTCCACCTCAGTGTCCAGCTGGGCTGCAGTACGTGCCTTCTCTTGTCCGTGACCGTCTGATCTATTGGGCTCACACGTCCCCCTCCTCTGGTCACACAGGTATCGGTCGTACAGTGCGCTGCCTGACCGGAAAGTACTGGTGGCCTACCTTGGCTAAGGATGTGAGGGTGTATGTCTCCTCCTGCTCAGTGTGCACCCAGAGTAAGGTACATAGGCACCTCCCAGCGGGTAAGTTACAGCCCTTACCAGTTCCACAACGGCCATGGTTCCACTTGTGTATTGGCTTCCTTACTGATCTTCCACTCTCTCAAGGTAACACCACCATCCTGGTCGTTGTGGACCGCTTTTCCAAAGCCTGCCGCCTCCTTCCTCTGCCCGGTCTCCCCACGGCCTTCCGGCACTACGGGGTGCCAGAGGACATAGTGTCTGACCGGGGACCCCAGTTCACATCCAGGGTCTGGAAGGCGTTCATGGAACGTCTGGGGGTCTTGGTCAGCCTGACCTCTGGTTTTCACCCCGAGTCTAATGGGCAGGTGGAACGGGTGAATCAGGATGTGGGTAGGTTCCTGCGGTCCTACTGCCAGGACAGGCCGGGGGACTGGCCGGTGTTCTTGCCATGGGCCGAATATGCCCAGAACTTTCTCCTCCACTAACCTAACGCCATTTCAATGTGTTTTAGGTTATCAGCTGGTTCTGGCACCGTGGCATCAGAGCCAGACCGAGGCTCCTGCGGTGGATGACTGGTTTCGCCACGTGGAGGAGATGTGGAACGCTGCTCACGTCCACCTCCAACGTGCCGTTCATCGCCAGAAGGCCAACGCTGACCCCCACCGCAGTGAGGCTCCGGTCTTTGTACCGGGTGATCGGGTTTGGCTCTCGACCCGGAATCTGTCCATCGGCCTGCCCTGCCGGAAGCTGAGCCTGTGGTTTGTGGGGCAGTTCAAAGTCCTGAGGAGAATAAACAAGGTTACTTATAGGTTGCTACTCCCTCCAGATTATCGCATTAACCCATCGTTCCATGTGTCTCTCCTCAGGCCGGTGGTGGTTGGTCCGCTCCAGGAGTCTGAGGTGCAGGAGGTCCCTCCGCCCCCTCTGGACATCAAGGGGGCCCCGGCGTACTCCGTCCATTCCATCCTGAATTCAAGGCGTTGGGTGGGGGGCCTTCAGTACCTCGTGGAGTGGGAGGGGTACGGTCCAGAGGAGCGGTGCTGGGTCCCGGTGAGGGATATCCTCGATCCCTCCCTGTTGCGGGATTTCCACCGTCGCCATCCGGCTCGCAATGCTCTGCGTCCTCCTGGTCAACCCCGAGGCCGGTGTCGGCGCACTGCTGGACCTGCGGGTCAAGGGGGGGTACTGTCACAACTTCCTACGAGGCTGCCTCCTCTCCTTGTTCAGGCAGGCTTTGGTGTTCGTCGTCACCGGCCTTCTAGCCACTGCCGCTTGTTTATTACACACACCTGGTTCATATCAATCAATCAATCAATCAATTTTATTTTATATAGCCCTTCTTACATCAGCTAATATCTCGAAGTGCTGTACAGAAACCCAGCCTAAAACCCCAAACAGCTAGTAATGCAGGTGTAGAAGCACGGTGGCTAGGAAAAACTCCCTAGAAAGGCGAAAGCCTAGGAAGAAACCTAGAGAGGAACCAGGCTATGAGGGGTGGCCAGTCCTCTTCTGGCTGTGCCGGGTGGAGATTATAACAGAACCATGCCAAGATGTTCAAAAATGTTCATAAGTGACAAGCATGGTCAAATAATAATCAGGAATAAATCTCAGTTGGCTTTTCATAGCCGATCATTAAGAGTTGAAAACAGCAGGTCTGGGACAGGTAGGGGTTCCATAACCGCAGGCAGAACAGTTGAAACTGGAATAGCAGCAAGGCCAGGCGGACTGGGGACAGCAAGGAGTCACCACGGCCGGTAGTCCCGACGTATGGTCCTAGGGCTCAGGTCTCTCAGTTGGCTTTTCATAGCCGATCATTAAAGAGTTGAAAACAGCAGGTCTGGGACAGGTAGGGGTTTCGTAGCCGCAGGCAGAACAGTTGAAACTGGAATAGCAGCAAGGCCAGGCGGACTGGGGACAGCAAGGTGTCATCATGCCCTGGTAGTCCTGACGTATGGTCCTAGGGCTCAGGTTCTCAGAGAGAAAGAGAGAACGAGAGAATTAGAGAGAGCATACTTAAATTCACACAGGACACTGGATAAGACAGGAGAAGTACTCCAGGTATAACCAACTAACCCCAGCCCCCCGACACATAAACTACTGCAGCATAAATACTGGAGGCTGAGACAGGAGCGGTCCGGAGACACTGTGGCCCCATCCGAAGAAACCCCGGACAGGGCCAAACAGGAAGGATATAACCCCACCCACTCCGCCAAAGCACAGCCCCCGCACCACTAGAGGGATATCCCCAACCACCAACTTACAATCCTGAGACAAGGCCGAGTATAGCCCACAGAGGTCTCCACCACAGCACAAACCAAGGGGGGCGCCAACCCAGACAGGAAGATCACGTCAGTAACTCAACCCACTCAAGTGACGCACCCCTCCCAGGGACGGCATGAAAGAGCACCAGCAAGCCAGTGACTCAGCCCCTGCAACAGGGTTAGAGGCAGAGAACCCCAGTGGAGAGGGGAACCGGCCCGGCAGAGACAGCAAGGGCTGTTCGTTGCTCCAGCCTTTCCGTTCACCTTCACACTCCTGGGCCAGACTACACTCAATCATATGACCTACTGAAGAGATAAGTCTTCAGTAAAGACTTAAAGGTTGAGACCGAGTCTGCGTCTCTCACATGGGTAGGCAGACTGTTCCATAAAAATGGAGATCTATAGGAGAAAGCCCTGCCTCCCGCTGTTTGCTTAGAAATTCTAGGGACAATTAGGAGGCCTGCGTCTTGTGACCGTAGCGTACGTATTGGTATGTACGGCAGGACCAACTCGGAAAGATAGGTAGGAGCAAGCCCATGTAATGCTTTATAGGTTAACAGTAAAACCTTGAAATCAGCCCCTTGCCTTAACAGGAAGCCAGTGTAGGGAAGCTAGCACTGGAGTAATATGATCAAATTTCTTGGTTCTAGTCAGGATTCTAGCAGCCGTATTTAGCACTAACTGAAGTTTATTTAGTGCTTTATCCGGGTAGCCGGAAAATAGAGCATTGCAGTAGTCTAACCTAGAAGTAACAAATGCATGGATTAATTTTTCTGCATCATTTTTGGACAGAAAATTTCTGATTTTTGCAATGTTACGTAGATGGAAAAAAGCTGTCCTTGAAACAGTCTTGATATGTTCGTCAAAAGAGAGATCAGGGTCAAGAGTAACACCGAGGTCCTTCACAGTTTTATTTGAGACGACTTTACAACCATCTAGATGAATTGTCAGATTTAACAGAAGATCTCTTTGTTTCTTGGGACCTAGAACAAGCATCTCTGTTTTGTCCGAGTTTAAAAGTAAAAAGTTTTCAGCCATCCACTTCCTTATGTCTGAAACACAGGCTTCTAGCGAGGGCAATTTTGGGGCTTCACCATGTTTCATTGAAATGTACAGCTGTGTGTCATCCGCATAGCAGTGAAAGTTAACATTATGTTTTCGAATAACATCCCCAAGAGGTAAAATATATAGTGAAAACAATAGTGGTCCTAAAACGGAACCTTGAGGAACACCGAAATGTACAGTTGATTTGTCGGAGGACAGACCATTCACAGAGACAAACTGATATCTTTCCGACAGGTAGGATCTAAACCAGGCCAGAACTTGTCCGTGTAGACCAATTTGGGTTTCCAGTCTCTCCAAAAGAATGTGGTGTCCAAAAGAATGTCCCCTCATCAGTACCTGTATAAGTGTTCCCTCTGCCCAATTGTCTTTGTGTGTGAGGATAGTGAAGCTCGGTGGAGCTCCTTGTATTTTGTATCGCCAGGTTGTTTTCCCCGTGTGTTTTCCCTGTGTGCCTTGTTTTTTTCTGGAATAAATCCTGTTATTCTGTGATTTACCCTCCTGCGCCTGACTCCTTCAACTCACCCATCACACTGTGTGCCAACTAATCTAGCAATATAGGCCAACTGTATTGCACTGATCCACTTGATGACCCGCAGGCATTGAGCAAGGTACAACAGCTAACTGTAAAACACATTTTGACATGTTAGTTGGATAAGACAACAGGACTTTCACCACAGGGGCGAGTTTAGGTCTAGTGACGGGCATTTTCTTAGTCACTTAATGAATTGGGGGAATTTGATAAGGAACTTGATAAATAACCCAGACATAACAAACGCAGCAGACACATCAAAGAGAAGGCACATTTGTGTGGGAGGGGACAACAAGGTATAATTGACGCAGCAGAAAACCCATACAGTTTCTCATCCTGTGGATCTCCCCACAATGTCTTCCTCCTCATGTTCAAACTGGGCCTCTGTAATCTCTCTAGTGATGAGATGGTCAGGGGTGTCAGGGGTGTTTCAATCCACCTAACTGGGGCTGTCCCAGGTCTACCTCCCCTCCCCTAGCCAGAACTCCCCAGCATAATCTACCTGTGGGTTTATGCACTTACTGTAATTTGTTATGGGTAAAATGATTATGTCTTCCCCGAAAACATAAGGCAATGGGCAAATAAGGAGACCTTATCGTCATACCAGGATATAGAGAGAACACTTTCGAAGGGCAATAGAAACTATCTCTAGTCATTACGTTCTCCATCGAGATCAGCCTGCATAATCTTGTCAGTTGTTTCAACTACTATAGTAAGATAAAACACAGATACTTGTTGTTTACAATGTTTTATGGGAGTGGAGATAAGTTTGGTATTTACTGTCTCATTGTCTGGTAACTTTGCACCAGGGGGTTAATTGCACCTCTGGCATGTGTACTGTACCAGTCTAGTGTGTCTCAATCTTGATATATATATTGATACAAGCTGATAGTGTGTAGGAATACTTGACGTGGCATATGACTATCTAGCTTTAAAACAGCTGTGACATGTAACTCTATTAGTAAGATTGCATTCAATTTGTTTATTTCCTTCTGCTATTTCTCTTGGTTTGATTGGGTGGTATATTTAGAAGGTGTCAGAGCCTCAAGCGCTCTATGTATAAATGTGTTTACTTTTACCAAGAAGCTTGGCAAGATTAGTGACTCAATTACTTATCATTACTTATCTACTCATTAAACTGCTTGCATTATGACAAGTAGCAAAAATAATTATACAGGTAAATGTGTGTTCTAGGTCTATGATCAAATATTATGATGGGGAGATAGATTTTGTCACTTGAATAGGAAGATTGCATAGTCCGTTTAGTCAGTTTAACTATCCAGGAATTACACCTGATAGTTAATACATTCAGGTACTGTCTATACAGACCTATTTCGGCAGACATTTACTTGGTATTTACAGTTCATTACAACATACTAATGTGGTGCTATATATCATGAGTATCCCCTAATCCTTATGCATATTGTTTTTAGCACAGAGTGCTTTTCTCTGTATTCCTCTTAGTCCTGCACAGTGTCAGCACAAGCTAGTGATTAGTCAGAGAGCTCCCTCTCACCCAAGGTTATTGGAAGTCATCCCTGTGGAGAGAGATCCTCATTTAGTTTCCGGTCATATACTCCGGCCTTTATTTTAACAAACCTAACCGAATGTCCACTCACCGTTGTAGTGCTCGCAAATGTTACGTTTTATAAACATCATAGAACCATCTTACAGATCATATTTGCACTTCTCAATAAATAGCAGACAAAATTGGATTGCATTTGAGAAATGTATGCTCTCACCATAAACCAATGGACGGTGAATCTTTCTTATAAGTTTGGTTTATAATCAAGTTAAACAAAACAATATTTATAAATAGGATCGGGTCAGAAGCATGATATCTTAAATCGTTCCTCTTCCTGATTTTTGTGGGTCTTAAAACCCCCCATTAGCGCTTCATGAAATTGTCACTTTTTCTCTTGTTTTTAAGGACACACCTCAAATGTTGCCACCCCTCCCTCCCACTAAAGCGCAAGTGATCTAATGTTAGATGGATAAATTGCAGAACCTGGCGTTAGGGCTGGAAAATGTTTTTACATGACGAAATTGCAAACAAACGTATTTGACACCTGCGCCATAGCTCCAGCTGAAAATAGATCATGCACAGACTATAGACACTCTCATTATCCCCCTACACATGTACAGCTGGCATTTCAGCCATGAGCCACTCACACTCCTCAGCCAGCTCTACTCAGCCCAAGCTGTTGAACATGAACCGGTGTGCTGGAATCATTCCACTACATGGTACCCTGCCCTACACTTTAGTCACTGTCACTAGCCAGCTACCACCTGGTTACTCTACCATGCACCTTAAGGAGTCAGAATGCTTCAGTTCGGCTAGCCAGACCGAAAGAGTGTGCTCGCATACTCCCATAAAATACAGTCGCTTGAAAAACTAGAAAAAAGCGGCAATAGTACTGTTTGTTCATTTTGAGACGCCGTAGCCAGTATACTTCCTCAAAATAGTCAGAATTTATCTTAAATAACTCAAGAAATCTTTCATTAATTTTAACGTTTTTGCCGAAGAGATCTTAGTCGTGCAATTTTGCAATTAAGATTTTGGTGCAGTATTTCTCAATGAAAAAATTTGCATGAAAACGAGTCGTCTTTCGTTGAACGAGAACAAATACTTCCCTACTGTTGACCAATCACTGACGAAGGGGCGTAGACTTCTGCTTCCGATCTTCGGTTTGCCTGTAGAAAAAACCCTCACCCGAAGTCCAAAACGAACAAAAACGTCACTAAATGTCCTCATAATATATGCACGATCTCTTCCCAACTGTTTCGGCTGGGAAGCATGCGGATGCGTTTAGAGGCTGCTGCCCTATGTACATAATCATGGAACACTGGTCACTTTAATAATGTTTACATACTGTTTTACCCATTTCATACAGTATGTATATACTGTATTCTAGTCAAGGCATATCCTATTTAACTATTGCTGTACATGTACTATTCTTCAAATATACTACATATTCTATCCATCTACTGTCCATATTGTCTATACATACCATCACATATATATACTCTGGACTCCAACATTGCTCGTCCTAATATTTCTATATTTCTTAATTTCATTGTTTTACTTTTTAGATTTGTGTGTATTGTCTGGATAAGAGCGTCTGCTAAATGACTAAAATGTAAATGTAAAATGTTGTGTATTGTTAGATATTACTGCACTGTTGGAGCTAGGAACACAAGCATTTCGCTACACCCGCAATAACATCTGCTAAATATGTGTATGCGATCAATACATTTTGATATGATTTATTTTATTGTATTATGTAAAGCAGAGAGGCAGTCACATGTCTGTTGTTGATGATGACGATTAATGCCTGGGCTTGCAGATAAGCCTTCACCATAAGATCAATAGATTTTACAGAAAAATGCTTGGTGGCCTAAAGTGATGAGCCTGTAACTTACAGGACTTGAATGTCTTTGGGAAGGATATCCATGTAGGGAACTCTTGGAGAATTATAGTCTCACCAGATATTTACTTTACAAACTTTAGCCTAATTGAAGTTACAACTATTGTTATAGGCTTCCCAAATGAACCACAATAAACTACAACCTACTCACATGCGTAGCTGTGCTGGCTGCACACGCTGTGCAATTAAGGCCTAGCGTGACAATCTATTCAGTCTCCCACACACTTGGGAGGAGCCTGTACGTAGAACAGGATGTGTTGCTATGGGAAACACATCCAGGCCTATAATCAGGTCCGGGGCCTTCTGAGTGACATCACCAAGCGTCAATCCATATTTCTATCCAATTCAATTCAATTCTATCCATCTCTTAGTCTCTGAGTTGTCACAGACCCTGGCCTGGCCTTGCTCTGTGTGATGTGTGTACAGTGAGGCATGTGATGATCAACCTGAGCAATCAGGTTCCCACCCCTTCATGAGGTAAAAGGATGATGTCTACATCTGCAGTCACTGTTGTACATCCAATCAGGGGAGGAGGGGGGCTGTGACGCAAGTAGAGTTAGGCTAAGGATGACTGTTTCCTCTGCTCCTGGTTGCTCCTGTAGGCACTTGTAATTTAAGTTGTAGTCCACTGTATTGAGATAATATAGCTCCCATATTTTTCTCTATACACCACTACATTTATTTGCTCTGCTGAGGTACAGTTTTACATAACATAAATGTTCAAACCACCTAAAATCCCCCCCCTCCCTTGTGTGATATTATGATAGAGCTGTCTAGCACCCACATATATCTACACAGTTGCAAGTGTAAAATAAATGCTGCCTAGAGCGTAAGTGTGAGACTTTTTGTCCTTGTTATGTACAGAAACACATACAAACAAGTCTCCCATGCTGTTCCAGAGAAGGAGAAGTGCGGAAATGTAATCACCTGGGTGAGACATGTTTACCACGGGAGGGAGAGAACGTTTTCCTCAGAGACCCCTCTGAGCTGCCCCCACCACACCCCACTGAGTTTACAGTCTGGAAGTGTGAGACGCTTCAGATTGAGGGTCACTTCCCAAGTGAAATAACACATTCGGAGGCTCTCTATGGCTGATGACCTCTCTCATGGTGGTGTGAACATCTCACAGCTACAGTCTCAGGCTGTTACGGGCAGGTGGGGGTTGGCCTTCCGAGCGGCACAGAGTCTGCCTTTGTGATTTACAAGATATACTGTAGTTGGGGAAATAGCTTGATCACACTTTTTTGGGATAGTCCGGATTTTCAATCTGTAGATGCTCTACAGATGGTCAAACTATCTGTTGATAAGCAACTGCTTGCTAAGGTTACGGTTAGGGTTAGGGTTATGTTTAGAATAAGGGTTAGGGCTAGGGTTAGGGTTAGGGTAAGGGTTAAGTTTAGGGTTAGGATAAGGGTTAAGGTTAAGGTTAGGGTTAGAGCTAGGGTTAGGGTTAGTAGATAGTTAGTTCAAATGTTACTGATAGTATGTCGATAGTCTGTAGATCATCTACAGATTAAGTATCCAAATAAAGCGTTACCAATAACTTTGTTTGTGGATGATAGCTCTTTGATGCTTTTTTCTTATTGTCAGAGTGTACTGATAAAGTGAATTTTAGTGCGGTGGTTGGAATATTTTGTAATAACCGAGGTATGATGACTCACAACTGCCTCTCCACTCTTGGAAGTGCAAACACCCACACAATAGTTTAATCAAACAGATGCAGGCTATCACAGACTATTGGGTGTTGTTTACCTTTTATGGTGTCTGACTTTTCCAAACTGTTGTTTGTGGATTCTGGAGAATCCAAAATGTGCCATGATAGGTGTTTTGCAAGTAATTAAATGAGAGGTGTGAGTATTGTTAAGTCAATGGCTTTTTGGGGCAACAAGTTACACATGTGGGCCTAATGTCCATTTGATATTTTTTTCTTCATTTCATCATGAAAACATGCAGGGAAGAAATTCTGATGTGGTTGTCTTGACATCAGTAGTTTGGTCACCAGCTGTATGTTCCTCACTCAGCAACATAAATCTACAACCAACAGAGTCCACAAGTGACACATAATTGCCAGTAAGTATAAGTAAAGTACTGCAGTATGACGCAGTATGGTGACACATATTTATATCTGTAGAACTAATGGACTTGTCCATAACCCAGATACCACTGACTTTTTGAATACTCATAAAGCAACAAAGAGGCCTGGGCATTGTTGTTCACTAATTTACTCCAAGTAGGGAAAGGATGGCGGGGTTGAAAAGTAATAAAGGGGAGTATATATATATAAAACATGGGGGATTGGAAGTGATGCAGACAATTACATTGATAGAAGATACAATCTATCTGCAATATTAAGCTGATCCATCCCTCAGAAGAAAAAATAATATATATATATATGGCACACAGATTTTCCCTCAGGTGGGACACACGGTATCCAACGCTAGCAGAGAGAAGAAGCAGGCTTTCGTGTGTGTACCCCTAATCTTCTCTTACTTCAAAACCCTGCTTTTAGCACACGCAATAAATTGCCTTTTCATGTGTTCAATTCATCTGTATGAATGCTTATTAGTTAACTGACCTTCAATTCCTGAAATAGTTTAATATGAAGTCACAAAGCAGCTTTTTAGCATTCATAGAAGGCTTGTTTTGCATGCTTATTGAATTCTAAAATACACTTATCTACATTTTAGTAGATAATAATTGAAGCCACTGAAAATGTCTGTGCCTCTTCCCTTGAATGATCAAGGGGATTCATTCAGCTGGGTCTTTCATGAAAACAGTTGACAGGTTTAAAAGATTTAGAGAGACATTTTACACATGAAAATAGCAGGGAGCAGTGAGCAATTTTATCCAATGCAAATTCCAAATACGACAACTCGCAATTGCATTGTGTGCATCGCCCCAATACTGAGCCCCTGCCAGGAATTCAATAGTACAATGTCATAGAAGTGACATTTAGGGAATGTTTACCGAACACCATAACAGTCTTGTTGTCATGTGTCTAATATCTTACTAATGTTCACAACAATTAGATAGCCATGAAATAGCCTCTGTCTTATTTGTTAAGAATGTGCCAGGCTGCCAGCCATAGAGAGAAAGAGAGATAGAGAGAGCGAGAGAGAGAGAGAGAGAGAGAGAGAGAGAGAGAGAGAGAGAGAGAGAGAGAGAGAGAGGGAGACCCACTGTGTACCTTACTGTACTGTAAATCAAAACCCCAAGCCTGGAGGAGAGGGGAAAATAGTCCTTCGCCCTCAGAGCAAACCATCCAATCAATATATTCCTGACAGGCGATCGATGCTGCCTCTGGACCTGCACGTCATATCCCTGTTTACACTATGGATCTACCAGCCTAGACTAGAATTAGGTTACACTGCACATCATTCAATGACCGTTTGTTCTCTAGACCCTTTTCTTACTGATCACTAACATTCAGTCATTCGATTAGACTGAGCCTATAGTCCCCTTCACCCAGAGCTCTTTTCCTTCTTTTTCCCTTGTTTTTATTTTGTATATTTGCAAGACAGCTTATGTTACAATGGGGTTAAGTGTAAATGACAGCACACAGAGGAGACCTCCATAGACTAGAGTACTAATGGCCTCTGTCTCACTGAGGCTGTGTTGTCCCTAATAAGGCATCACATGATAGCCACTGGAGTTTTCAATAGCAGAGAGCTGTATAAAAGCTACTTGAACTGTGTCAGGGGGAGGGAAGCAGTGCAGCAGGAGGGATTGTGATGAACAGATCCATACGATTGGTGGTGGAAGCCTTTGTCTCTGAGTAGCAAAGGAGGGGGGGAGAGAGACACAGAGAGAGACGGAGACAGAGAAAGAGAGGGAGAGAAACAGAGAAAGAGAGAGAGGGAGAGACAGAGAGAGAGAAGGAGGGAGAGTGGGGGAGATACAGAGAAAGAGAGAGGGAGGGAGAGTGGGGGGAGATACAGAGAAAGAGAGAGGGAGAGGGAGAGAGAGAGGGAGGGAGACACAGAGAAAGAGAGCGGGAGAGAGGGAGAGAGAGAGAAAGTGAAGGGAACATCATGTGACAGGTTCTCTTTTCCTCCAATCAGCCAGCCAGGTGGTTTCCCTAGGGAGAGTTCCTATGGTGAACGTAGACTAGAGCTGCAGGGAACAGAACAGTCTCTCTCTTTTCCGCTCTCTCTCCCTCTCTCTCTCCCCCTCCCTCTTTCCCTCTCTCTCTCTCTCTCTCTCCCTCTCTCTCTCTCTCTCTCTCTCTCTCTCCCTCCCTCCCTCTCTCTCTCTCCCCTCCCTCTTTCCCTCTCTCTCTCTCTCTCCCTCTCTCTCTCCCTCCCTCCCTCTCTCTCTCCCCCTCCCTCTTTCCCTCTCTCTCTCTCTCTCCCTCTCTCTCTCTCTCTCTCCTCCCTCCCTCTCTCTCTCCCCCTCCCTCTTTCCCTCTCTCTCTCTCTCTCCCTCTCTCTCTCTCCCTCTCTCTCTCTCTCTCTCTCCCTCCCCCTCTCTCTCTACCCCTCCCTCTTTCCCTCTCTCTCTCTCTCTCTCTCTCCCTCTCTCTCTCTCTCTCTCTCTCTCTCTCTCCCTCCCTCCCTCTCTCTCTCCCCCTCCCTCTTTCCCTCCCTCTCTCTCTCTCTCTCTCTCTCTCTCTCTCTCTGCAGCAGCAGCATACCAAGCAGAGTGATGTCACACAGCACAATGATGTTACCTCCTTCAGACATGGTCTGCCTACCTAATCTCAGCTCAAAAGTACCACTTTCATCCACTAGGTAATGATTCATTTACATTCAGATATATTTATTTCAACCAAAATCATTTGTCCCCCAAAAATTTGGAGTGGATATATCGGTCACACTTTATTTGGATAGTCCGGATTTTCCATCTGTAGATGCTCTACAAATGGTCATCATACTATCATTGATAAGCAACTTTTTAGAATAATGGTTATGGTGAGGGTTCATGTTAGGATTAGGATAAGTGTTAAGAGTTAGAGGTGGGGTTAGGGTTAGTAGATAGTTAGTTGAAATGTTACTGATAGTCTGTAGATAGTCTCTAGGGCATCCTTCGCCTTCAGATCAACCATCCAATCAATATCTCCCTGACAGGCGATCGTTGCCGCATATGGACCTGCATGTCATAGAACATTTACAGATGGACTATCCAGATACAGAGATATCACTGCCTGGATGTAGGGATTTCCAAATTTGCATAATAAATAAGGGATTTGTGGAAGGAATAGTATATGAGGCCATCGCCTGTCCTAAACACACGGAATGTATAAATTGTATTTACATTTTTGTTGTGCCGTGAGAGTTATTTAAGATACTCTTCAAAGAGATTAGGGTTTCAGACATTTTCAAAAGATGGGCAGCGACTCCGCTGTCGTTACTTTAGGGGAAAGCTTGTTCCACCATTGGGGTGCCAGGACAGAGAAGAGCTTTGACTGGGCTGAGTGGGAGCGGACATCCTGTATCTACTCATTTTTGTTTGCAAATGTTTTTATACTTCTCCTCAAATGTATTTTTGTGAATCTCTATGCTCAGAAGAGTCTCGACTGAATAGTTCAAGTACTTTTCCATGTTCTCCTGATTACCCAGAGTACATTACTCCTCTACCAAACCACTTCTGGCACAGAACATGATGAAACAACATAGGCCTTAATTTTTCATGACTATAACACTTGCTTATGCTGCTGGCTTCAGTAGAAGTAGAGACCATGAGTGGAGGTAGCTAGCTCGGAGCCAAACAAGTGGCAGCTGTGTATTGTTAATATTCATTTGACCTCTTTTAGAATTGGTTTGGAAATCCTTTTAAACAGTATTTATGCCCTCGTTGACAAAGACACAGTGAAGAAAAGCCTCCTGGGTCTGACAGGCTGCAGGCTGCAGTGCGGGGTATTGTGATGACACAGGCCTGCTTTGTGTGGCCCTGGCAGGTGGGACCAACCCCCCCAGCCTGGACCCGCGGCAAGGCGAGAGGTATCCAAACCCCATCTGCTGCAGTGACAGCGGGGAACACAACCCTGCGGCCACCACCGCTAAACCTAAACCTATGGGCTGAGTGAGTAGGGGCGCCTCCACTCCCCTCCACTCCCTCCGCTCCCCACCAACACAAAGACAGTCTGCTCATCTGTCAACCAGGGAATAGAAAGCGATCCTGGGCCCCAATGACTCCCATTCACTCCACTGAATGCAATTATTCAAATCCTATCCCAGCTATATATGTGCCTGTGTACACCTGTCTCTAGGGCTGGCCAAGGCGATGGAGGTTACAGGAGAGGAATGCTATTATAGTTGGCTTTTCATGACCATATTTGTCTATGTTGGCTGTGATAGTGAAACAAGGGCTCAGCAAAGTTGGGAGAGCACAAGTGCGGTGGTAGATATCACTATCAGTGATCTTTATTGAGCCAAAGGGTTATCTGTCCTTTTTATGTTGATATTGAGATAAATGCAGACTGACTTCAATTAGGAAACGTGGAAAGGACACCCCAAAACAATTAAATATGTCCATAAAACAATGTTTGTATAGTTCTATTGATTTGTTGTGACTGTTATTGATCCATCGGTCTGGAAGCTTCCTGTTGGTTTCCTCAAGGTCCAAGACTTGTCATTTGCTAGTTTTTTTGTCAGTTGTTGAACAGTTTCTCAGTAATGTAACAGTTTATTAGGTACACCCATCTAATACCGGGTCGGACCCCCCTTTGGCTCCAGAACAGCCTGAATTCTCCGGGGCATGGACATGTTGCTCAAATGGTATCCAGAGACCTAACGTGTGCCAGAAAAACATTCCCCAAACCATTATACCACCGCCACCATCCTGTACCATTGACACCAGGCAGGATGGGGCCATGGACTCATGCTGCTTATGCCAAATCCTGACTCTACTATAAGCATGATGCAACAGGAACTGGGATTCGTTGGACCAGGCAATGTTTTTCCACTCCTCAATTGTCCAGTGTTGGTGATCGTGTGCCCACTGGAGCCGCTTCTTCTTGTTTTTAGTTGATAGGAGTGGAACCTGGTGTGGTCGTCTGATGCAATAGCCTATCCGTGAGAAGGATCAACGAGTTGTGCGTTCCGAGATGCCATTCTGCACACCACTGTTGTACTGCACCGTTATTTGCCTGTTTGTGGCCTGCCTGTTAGCTTGCACTATTCTTGCCATTCTCCTTCGACCTCTCATCAACAAGCTGTTTTCACCCACAGGACTGCCGCTGACTGGATGTTTTTTGTTTGACACACCATTCTCTATAAACCCTAGATTCTGTCGTCCGTGAAAAGCCCAGGAGGCTGGCCGTTTCTGAGATACTGGAACCTGGCATGCCTGGCACCGATGATCATACACGCTCGTTTTGCCCATTCTAACTTTCAATCAAACAGTTACTGAATGCCTCGATGCCTGTCTGCCTGCTTTATATAGCACGTGACTCACTGTCTGTAGGAGCGAACCATTTTCGTGAAAGGGGTACCTAATAAACTGCCCACTGAGTGTATATTGTCAATTTCGAATACCAAGCACTTTTTAAGAAATCTATCACTTCTGCAAGGATGCAGATTGAAATTTTGACTGAATCTTTAATAAACATTCTAACTTTAATTTACCCTTGTATAAAATCACCTTGCATAATACTACCACTAACCATCCCTCCAGGCAGGTATTGTCTTGGGACACTTTTGCTCCATATTATTTACTATTAGCAGCACTGCTGACACAGGAGACAGGCAGTCATAATGGTCAGCGTTTGCGACAGACAAGAGGGCAAGGGAATGCAGCCTGTTGTCCCACTTAGGCTAAATAAATTACCTTTCTCACTGACAAAGAAGAAAAGGGCCCAGCCTGTTCCTCCTTAACACTTGTTTCAACAACAAGTGAACAGAAAATTAGCTGCATTGGGTTTGAAATGAATATGCAAAGAATGCAGGTGAGCTTAGAGAAAGCAGTGTGACCTGCGCTATTTTTAGGAGGAGATGTGGTGAAAGAAAGAACACCTCTAGCCTATCTTACAAATGTAGGCTACAAATACACTAAGTTGTTGACTAAAGCACTTCGTTTCTTTTCAGAGCTGGTGCCCTAAACTACTTTACGATATACCTATTGTGTATGGGCTGAATCCTAACTTGAGATGTCATCGCTTAATTCTGACTTTTTAACTCTGACTTTTTAATTTCAGCCTCTCTCTTTACTTTACATATGGATGAACATTAGGCTTGCTTTACATATGGACCAAACAGAACAGGATATCCTTTGTTGGTACAGGATCTGTGACATAACTCTATAGCGTCCAAACTGAAGGAAGGGAAAACCCTAGTCCTGGCCCAGACACTGTACTCTGATCCTGAATTACAGGCCTGACCTGTCAGCTTCGAAAGATTCAGCATCCCATGGGGGACATGATTTATGAATAAAACAGCTAAGGAGAGCGCAGTCCTTCTTCCTCTCTTAGCGGTATCCTGCTGCCTCCTCCTAGTACATGACAGGACATGTCCAGACACATCCTCTTTTTGGGACAGAATTAGGGAGTGTAAGGGTTGGTGTGAGGTGTGACCCAGGTGCGGTGCAGGATAGACAGTAGGCAGAGATGGTGAAACAAGGATCTTTACTGGTGGTCCCAAAACCAGGATACAAAATAACGGACTTGTCACGAAAAAATAAAGGAGGAGCAAATTGTCTCCAAAAACAGGCTGACAGCAAACATACAAAATACTAACTACGACTGAAAACAACAATGAAACAGGGAGAACAGTTCTCAAGTACCTGTACATGCTTCTCGCAATCAGACACTGATTAGTACTGTTTGGCATCGAGAACTAGCAGAGAAAACAGAGCAAGGGAACACAGGGAAGTGAGGGCATAAATACACAGGTGAACAGGATAATGATTAGTCCAGACTGTGAGTGAGGATGTGCCTAAGGTTGTTGGAGGATGACACCTAGTGGATCGCTCTGGAACTGCGACCCCCCCCGTAACAAGGGAGGGCTTTACGTTAACAAATTGCTATTTCTCATGGTTCTCAACAATTTTAAAGAAATAGCCATTTGGGAACCAAATTAATATCTGTTTTAGGTGAACAGAGCCAAATGATCCAGTTCACCAAAAAATATATTTAAAATATTTGGAATGCCCATCACTACTTGGCTGTATCCTGCCTCCCAGTACAATTCATAACATATCATACGAAATGGATGATGGACATCCACAAATGTATACATATTTTACTAAATGTAGGGAAACAAATGTACCTTTACTACGTTATGTACAGTGCATTCGGAAAGTATTCAGACCCCTTCCCTTTTTCCACATATACGTTACAGCCTTATTCTAAAATGGATACAATTATATTTTTTCCTCATCAATCTACACACAATACCCCATAATGACAAAGCGAAAACAGGTTTTTAGAAATGTTTGCAAATGTATTACAAATAAAAAACTGAAATGCCTTATTTAAGTATTAAGTATTCAGACCCGTTGCTATGAGACTCAAAATTTAGCTCAGGTGCATCCTCTTTCCATTGATCATCCTTAAGATGCTTCTACAACTTGATTGGAGTCAAGCTGTGGTAAATTCAATTGATTGGACATGATTTGGAAAGACACACACCTGTCTATCTGAGGTCCCACAGTTGACAGTGCATGTCAGAGCAAAAACCAAGCCATGAGGTCGAAGGAATTGGCCTTAGAGCTACGAGACAGGATTGTGCTGAGGCACAGATCTGGGGAAGGGTACCAAAAAATGTCTGCAGCATTGAAGGTGCACAAGAGCACAGTGCCTCGCCTCCATCATTCTTAAATGGAAGAAATGTGGAACCACCAAGACTCTTCCTAGAGCTGGCCTCCCGGCCAAACTGAGCAATCGTGGAAGAAGGGCCTTTGTCAGGGAGGTGACCAAGAACCCGATGGTCACTCTGACAGAGCTCCAGAGTTCCTCTGTGGAGATGGGAGAACCTTCCAGAAGGACAACCATCTCTGCAGCACTCCACCAATCAGGCCTTTATGGTAGAGTGGCCAGACGGAAGCAACACCTCAGTAAGTTTGCCAAAAGGCACCTAAAGGACTCAGACCATGAGAAACAATATTCTCTGGTCTGATGAAACCAAGATTGAACTCTTTGGCCTGAATGCCAAGCATCACGTCTGGAGGAAACCTGGCACCATCCCTATGGTGAAGCATGGTGGTGGCAGCATCATGCTGTGGGAATGTTTTTCAATGGCAGGGACTGGGAGACTAGTCAGGATTGAGGGAAAGATAAACGGAGCAAAGTACAGAGAGACCCTTGATGAAAACCTGCTCCAGAGCGCTCAAGAAGGTTCACCTTCCAACAGGACAAGGACCCTAAGCACACAGCCAAGACAATGCAGGAGTGGCCCAACCAGAGCCCGGACTTCAACCCGATCGAACATAACTGGAGAGACCTGAAAATAGCTGTGCAGCAACACTCCCCATCCAACCTGACAGAGTTTGAGAGGATCTGCAGAGAAGAATGGGAGAAACTCCCCAAATACAGATGTGCCAAGCTTGTACCGTCATACCCAAGAAGAATCGAGGCTGTAATCGCTGCCAAAGGTGCTTCAACAAAGTACTGAGTAAAGGGTCTGAATACTTATGTAAATGTAATATTTCAGTTTTTTGTTTTTAATACATTTGCAAAAAAATCTAAAAACCTGTTTTTGTTTTGTCATTATGGGGTATTGTATGTAGATTGATGAGGGGCAAAAAACAACAAAAAACATCCATTTTAGAATAAGGCTGTAACATAACAAAATGTGGAAAAAGTCAAGGGGTCTGAATACTTTTCGAATGCACTGTATACACCTGAGTTCAGGTTGGTGTTTTGGGGACAGAAAAGGAAGTTTGGTGAAACAGCCTTTGTAGTGGTAGTAGTTTGGAATGGATTGGGAGGGAAGGGTGGTTATTTCAGACAGAGGATTTTTTTTACCTTTGACCTCTTCCATCCCCCGCCCCTGACAGTTGTCACAAGGCCAAGGGCCTGTCCAGAATTTGCCCCATCTGCCATCTGCCTCTGAGGGGTCAGGTAAAGCCAGCAGGGGCATGGAAGTGCTTTTCACTTCATTAATCTTTAAGCAGGATGGAGGTGCAGCTCTCTGTATCTCAGGCACACTTCTCCAGACATGGGTTGTTTTAGTTTAGACACACTCCATGGGTCTGCCAGCCATCTTTAGAACCGCTAACATTACCAGGCATATCTGCATATTCATCACTCTGACGTCGATATCTTACTCTGACTGCGTCCCAAATGGCACCCTATTCCTTATTTAGTGCACAACGTTTGACCAGTGCTCATAGGGCTCTGGTCAAAACTAATGCACTATAAAGGGAATAGAGTTCCATTTGGGACGCATCCTACATGTTAGTTCTGTGGTATTGTTTCATTCAACACCAGTATAAATGTGTTAACTCTGTAAGTAGAACTACCGAGATATCAAAAGAGTCTCTCCATGAATATTGATCATAGCTCCGATGAAGTTCATGGGCTAACCCTTCTCAGGTCATAAATTCCCGTGCTTGTCTCCAACATCTTCTCCTCCCTGGCAGTCTGTTTATTTTGGAAATTTCCCCATATGCATTCTCCGCTACATAAAATAAGTCAAAATATTCTTTAAAGATTATATAAATTACAGGTTCAGATTTTATCTAATAAATAAATATGCTTTGTGCTCTTTCCAAGGTATGGAACTTGGAAATATAAACCAATAAACCGTTAACATGCAGGAACTAGTTTACAATCAAAGACAAACTCTAGCCAATATATGAACATTACATAAACATATCACAAAGGGGTTCTCAGACATAGATTAGTGGGGTCATTCACCTTCTTATAATTAGCTCTTAAAATCCTCTTGAATTCTCTCCATTTCCAAGAGCCAGGCTTTTTGGAAATACAAACCAGATGCTACATTCCAGTTATGTAATATCCAGTAAATTAATCTAGTAAAATCCAGTATTTCGTGGTAATTGAGACAATTAGGATGTTATGTAGGCCTAATGAGTTTCAGCAACATAAATAATTGCAATTAAATGCCACAAGTAATCAATTATTGGTGGTGCATCCATTACAATGATTAACGGCTTGACTGTTTTTACAGTGCTGATACTCTATCATACTCTATCATGTAAATGTTAATCAAATTGTATAACCTAAAAGGCTAGCTATGCACTATGACCTATTAAGCAAGCTGTGTAACGTGTGTGTTGGTGGGCTGCAGCACCTTCCTAATATTGAGTTGCACCCCCTCAGAACAGCCTCAATTCATCAGGGCATAGACTCTACAAGGTGTCGAAAGCGTTCCACAGGGATGCTGGCCCATGTGGACTCCAATGCTTCCCACAGTTGTGTCAGTTGTGTCAATATGTCCTTTGGGTGGTTTACCATTCTTGATACACATGGGAAACTGTTGAGCGTGAAATATCCAGCAGCGTTGCAGTTCTTGACACAAACCGGTGCGCCTACCATATCCTGTTCAAAGGCACTTAAATATTTTGTCTTGCCTATTCACCATCTGAATGGCACACATACATAATCCATGTCTCAATTATCTCAAGGCTTACAAATCCTTATTTAACCTGTCTCCTCCCCTTCATCTACACTGATTGAAGTAGATTTAACAAGTGACATCAATAAGGGATCATAGCTTTCACCTGGTCAGTCTAGGTCATGGAAAGAGCAGGTGTCCTTAAAGTTTTGTTTACCAGTGTATGTGCTGCAGTCTAGCAATCATCAAAACAGGAAACAGGAAGCTTGTCTGTCTGAGTAATACGTATTTGAGCTCAGCAGCACACAAAAGGCACCAGGAAATGATCTATTGGTGTTTTACCATGGGTGGGAGGTGTTCGGAGATGCGAGGGAACTTGCCCAGAGGTAGGGAGGAGAGAGTGAAAGAACTGGTGGGTGATTGTGAAGTGCAAGGCAAGTGACCGTGTTAAGGTGATGCAGCGATGGCGTCATCAGTCGGTTTGATAATTGGATTGCAGAAGGAAAGTGAGATAGGAAATCCCAGTACCTCACACATCAACATGACAGACATACAGTATGTGGGTGGTTGGTGGAGGTAGCTATTTACATAGTAACAGGCAGGGATTATAGTTGCCATATGCCATTTCTCTCTCCATAGCTGTGTTGTGCTTCACTCTCTATTCCTCTGTATTCCTCTCTAGTCTTCTCTCTCTGCACGCACACACACACACACACACACACACACACACACACACACACACACACACACACACACACACACACACACACACACACACACACACACACACACATACATACAGTACACATACATACAGTACACACACATACATACAGTACACACACATACATACAGTACACACACATACAGTACACACACTCCTTATCTCATGCCCCTTGAACTAGGATGTGTCTGTTGTCTGCAGTTGAAGGGGAAGTAAAATCCTTATCATATCAGTCTAACTCTCCTGGTTTATTTGTAACATTGTACAGTATATCATGTCTGTTAAGGTATGTGGAAACGTTTATGGTGGCTGAATAACAAAGGTTCATGAATTGTCTGTTAGTGACATAATTCTCTATCATACAGTCCTTTTTTTCTCCATGAGTGAAGATCAGTGACCTTGACTGAAGCCAGTTCCATTCACAGACTACATAGTTATAGGAATAATCAAGGAGAACCTAATTATTTTAATCACTCTAGTATAGAGTTGAGTCTCTGTAAAGTATCAGTCGGCAACAGAGGCTCACTGTGTCACAGGCTGTGACCTTCAACACATCCTGTCATTACACCACACACAGCTTGTCATTCATATTATTGTTTTGCTTATGAAAAGAACGATTAGCGCTGGGTCCTAAAACAAAAATAACCTTCACATAATGTGTGATAGAACAGAATTGGCGTCACAAGACGTCTACAGTAAGATTTCACTTCATTCTCCAAAGTGTTTCAATATCACTGTGGTGGAATGTATCTATCTGAGGTGGCTTGTGGGGGAATCGAAAAAAAATAAAAAATTAAATTATACACTCACTAACTGTAAGTCACTCTGGATAAGAGCGTCTGCTAAATGACTAAATTGTCCTGCCAGACTCTGAGGCTGTTTTATTAACTCCAAAAGTGCCACCATTTAACATGATTGTTATTATGCCATGTCATGTCTATCATATTCAACGGACTTTCATATTCAGCATACTGTATTAATTGAATAGACAATTTTACTGCAGTCTGGATTGGTACACAAAACAGTAACGACTGAGGAAACACTGTGATTGACAGAGATCCTGTATGGTTCATCATTGCTGTATTAGGATGACAGCACACCGTCTGACAGAGCTAACAGCCAAGAGTTGACTGTGCTGACTGGGGAATGACAGGGCTGGGAAGACAAGCAGACAGTGTTCTGGCAGCCAATAGAAAAATGAATCAGTCTAGACAAAAAATCTCCCTTTAGATCAGAAGGGGTCTTTGACATCAGAGTACTTTGTGTACATCAGTGTCAAAGACGATCCAAATTAAATCCATTTTAATTTCCAGGTTGTAACTCAACAAAATGTGAAAAAAGTACAAGGGGCTGAATACTTATGAAACCCACTGTAGGGTGAGAAGCCATGGTAGGCAAAGCACAAAGCTCTTTTTCTCCTTTACTACAGTCTTTTAGTAATCACAGAAGGGATTGAGTGTTAATGTGTCCAAGCTCCTGGATTTTAGATGTTGCAACTTGTAATTACATAAAGCAACTACAATATCAGCCATTCTGGGCTGAGCTGGCAATACAACCAAACAAATAGAATGGGATGCATTGTACCGGCCGGTAACTGGCTCTGCTACTCAGTGTGGTAAGTATCAAAGACAGGGCATTAGGGCAGGAGGACTTTGCCTCATACATATGTACATGTAAGTCTGTTCAAGTTGCCTTCGTTACAACAAGCAGCTTAACCAAAGTCTCTGCTCACAACAACTGAGTTTCGTAGAACTATAAAAGTTGACTAAACTACAGACTCTTGTTCCTATACTCTTGCTTGCTACAATGTATTACTACATATTGTTACATAAAATGTGTGCTAGGTTTTATGTTCACCTCTGTCATATGGACCTGTTATCTTCCATAATGAGCCACCTGCCTCAGACTGATGTTCAGGGTTACTGTCTAATGCAGTAGTATTTGATCCAGAGGACACACACACCCTCCCCAACCAGGCCAGTCCTCCCGCATTTAGCTGCAACAGCTGATTGGACAGGAGAGGAGAAACCAGTCGGGTGTTGGAACACACCCAACTAATAGAGTGATCAATCTGCCCAGACTGCAGCTGGATTGCGGCAGTGCCAACCTTAGGGAGAGACATCATGACAATACTGCAATCAGACAGAACCACTATGAAACCACCTTACACTAACCATGCAGAGCCTCACAGGGCTGTTTGACCACATACGTAGTAAGAGGAAGCCAAACATGTTTTTCTCTTCTTCAGCAGTTTTGACTGCTGCCAATCAACAGCAGGTGTGTGATATTTGTGCGCACTGTTGCTCGCCCTTAATGCATGCACTGTTGCATGTTTATGTAAATCTATACACACACTAACAAAAGAGGGTCCCTCAAGGGTTCTATGTGGAACCATAATGACTCAAATAACCATTTGAGACCTTCAATGGTTCTTTGCAGTTCAGAAAAGGGTTCATTCCTCTTGTAGTGATAGTTCAAATTAAGGGTTGGCAGCTCATTCAAATATTTTGGGGCGTGGTTTGTTCACAGCTCTTTAGTGCAACCGTGAGTGAGAGTGTCATTCCAGTTGATCTAATATGTTGTGTTATATCACAGTATAATAAACATGACTATGGCCTGTAAATATGTCTTGTGAAAGACTCACATAAGGCTTTCTCAATTAACAAGCTGTTCCAGAGCTGAGATGTGATTCAACTGATCAAGTAACACAATAATAACACATATGGAAAAATAACATGGCTAATCAGAATAAAAAATCCTGTGTGGTTCTTCAAAAGGATCTACAAAGAACAGTTTAAGTTAAGGAAGGTTCTTTATATAATCATTTTCCATAAAGGTTCTATAAATAGCCATAAAAAGGGTTCTAATGTATATAGCCCCAAAAAGGGTTGTAACCATATAGCAGAACCCTTTTTTGGCACTATATAGAACATTTTATTAATGGTTCTTTATATAACCTTAAGAGAGGGTTCTTTATAGCACCATACATATTCCAGTTAGAACCTTATGAGCATAGTTCTTTATAGAACCTAAAAAAAAGGGTCTACATAGCACCAAAAAGGGATCTGCTATGGTTACAAGCCAAATAAACATTAATTTGCATTATATATCACTTTTTTTGTGTGCAGTCACTATCATATCTATAAACAAAGCCTACAGTAAGAATTCAGAAACTGCATATTGAAGGCATTGGGTGTTTGTTATATAGTCTTGTTTACTTTGAAGGTCATGTGGACACTACACTCAGTTTGTCGCCCTTGTCGCCCACACTGTTGTTTTCTCCTTTATGAGCATCCTGTTGATCTCTGTGGTCAGTCAATAACACAAAGGTTGATGTTGCATATCCAGGGCATCATTACCCACTGCAGACAGAGGCACATCTGTGATAAGACCAATGTATTTTTCCACCCACTTTAATTTCCATCTATGTAGGTTATGTCAGAAGAAGAAGTACAAATAGTACAGGTCTACAGGTCTTACAGTGTACCTTTTAGATTTTAGTGACGCATTTGTGTAGCTGCTGGCTGCTGCACTCAGACACTTTCTATTTACAACTGACACTGTGCAAGTCCCCTTCTCTTGAACTACACAAATAGAACAATGCTATATCTAAAAGTAGGCCATTGACGCAACGTCATGGACTAAGAAACGAATAGCACTACAGTTTTTTACAATCACTTTGGCACTAATTTCAGAACCTTGACGTCATTTTTCAAAACTCTAGACACAAAACTCACAACCAATGATCAAAATGCACATTTTTCAAAACTCTAACACTTTTTTCAATTGCTTGGATACAATACACATAAAACTAAGATCATTTGTTCATTTAACAAAAGTCACCTGTTCAATATGACACAACTTAATATCAAAGTACTACTATTTCAAAAGGCAATTCACACATTACATTTCAGATGAGTGTCTATTCATTTCATTACAATTATCCAACTATCAATTGATACAACTGCTCAAAATGATAAGTAACTGTTGCATTACTCTTAATGCATAGTTGTATGGAAACAGACAAACAATATTCCATGTTTAGATCATGAAAGTTTCAAAGTAACGAGATTCATTGTCACCAATTAGCGTGGAGCATGAACCAATTAGACTACATTATCTATGGATGTAATATTTCATCATCATTCTTTATCAGACACCGTTTCTATGGTCCCCTTGTAACCTTCCTTGATGAGCTCGATCAGGTCTGTAGAGCTGATGGCGTGACCTATGTCATCGTGTGGGATAATGTCAGGTTCCACCATGCTCATATGATGCAAGCATGGTTTCAGGCCCATGCACAATTGACCACCCTGTATTTACCCCCCATACTCTCCTTTCCTTAACCCGATTAAGGAATATTTCTCCACATGGAGATGGAAGGTTTATGATAGGCGCCCTCATGAACAAGTCACTCTTCTCCAGGCCATGGATGACGCATGCAATGACATCACGGCAGACCAGTGTCAGGCCTGGATTCGCCATGGCCAAAGGTTTTTTCCAAGATGTTTGGCTAATGAAAACATCCATTGTGATGTAGATGAGAACCTGTGGCCAAAACCACAAGACAGAGTTGATGAAAATGTAGAAGTACAGTAATCACTCCTATGTTTTGCTTTTTACAGTACAAGCAAGCAAGTTGATGTTTTACAGTACTGTATTGTTTTTCATCAATATATTTCAGATTTTGTTCAATGATTCCACTGTGTCTGTGGTATTCTCTCTACTACTGCAGTACTTTTACAGGGATGTATTTACATGTAGTACCATAATGAAACATGTATCACCTATTTTGTACTACAATATTTAATGATTGTACGAACAATGACACAGTGAAACTATCGGTTGCTTGTGTGTGGGTGATCTAAATTAACGTTTCATTGGTATTTCACAATAAATTTGTATTTTGAATCAATGATTGTGCAAGTGTAAGATTTCTTTAAAGATATGAATGCACAATGCAATGTTTTGAACATTGGACAGCCTGTGTTACAAGTGATGACCGTTTTGAGTTTTGTGTCTAGAGTTTTGAAAAGTGACGTCAAGGTTCTGAAATTAGTGCCAAAGTGATTGTAAAAAACTGTAAGACAATCATGACAAAAACAGTTGTGTGTTAATCAGAATCAAGTTCAGTAGCATCATTTCAGCTGTTCTAAGGATGTGCCCTTGAGTCATTATGAGAGGACAAATGCAACTCCACTCTCTCTACATATTTGACTATGGCACGTCAGTATCAGAGTGGTGTGTGACAAGTATACACCCTTGTGTGTGTGTGTGTGTGTATGTGTGTGTGTGTGTGTGTGTGTGTGTGTGTGTGTGTGTGTGTGTGTGTGTGTGTGTGTGTGTGTGTGTGTGTGTGTGTGTGGGTGTGTGTGTGTGTGGGTGTGTGTGTGTGTGTGTGTGTGGGGTGTGTGCTCTATGTGACACACTCAACCTCCCATCACATCCCAGGATCTGCCTAATCACATAACAGGCCAGATTGATCTCTGTGATGCCAGATCACTCGTCATCTCAGACGTCATTAGTTCACTGGCTCATTAGGGACTAAGCTACATCAGTGCACAGCTGTCATCTAAGCACATCTAAAAACCCTCCATCAATCAAGCCTAAACCATTACACATCCCCCCAAAGGCCTCCTTGATCTGCTCTCAGCTCTCTAACAGTCCTTATGTCTCTTAGATCTTGAAACATTGTCAGAGTATCTGAGGCTGTCATTCCTAGGAGATTAACAGCACTCTGTAGGGCAGTGCTGTGACCAGGAGTAAATATGGCCTACTAATACTAAATCATCAGTGTTCTGGTATTGTAGGTTAACAGACATACAGGATAATCTCCTCCTGCTATTTTAGTTTACATGTCTGTATCATGTCCGGGCATGACACAGAGGACAGACAGTGGTGCCTGGCTTCATTTTAATGAATGTTTCTCATATGATTGTGTCTCTGTGTATTATTGCTGCACTTAGAGGCACTGAGAATAACGTGGTAGAACAATGTGACAATGTTCACTGTGGCTCATATCAATCCTAGTCAACAACATTTCATGGGCCGTTATTTACCTGGCCAAAGCAGAGCTGCAGAGCAGGACACAGATGCTGTTTTGTTCCCTGGTTCTGCATCATCGGAGCAGAAGTGGGAACAAACTCTTTAGAGACCCTGGAACTCAGTGGTTAAATTAGTTGGTTACCCTAAGGGGGAAATACAGAACCACAGTTGCTACTTAAGCCAGTAGTGACCAAACGACTACCACAAAGGTGATGATGGGGAGGGTGGAGGACAACATACCATGGTGATGGATGTGTCTGTACTGTACTGTATGGCCACCAAGAAGTAGAAACATGCTAGCGGGTGAACATGTTAATAGCTGTCTTAATTGATGTTAATTGGAGTACATTAATTGTATGATTATCATTTAGACAGCCCTCTTCTCTCTCTCTCTCTCTCTCTCTCTCTCTCTCTCTCTCTCTCTCTCTCTCTCTCTCTCTCTCTCTCTCTCTCTCTCTCTCTCTCTCTCTCTCTCTCTCTCTCTCTCTCTCTCTCTCTCTCTCTCTCTCTCTCCCCCCAGTCCCTTTATCTATCTCCAATGGTAGTAATAGTACAGTGCATTAGAATCGTCTCTGTGTATGAATGGAGAGGCAGAAATGTAATTACGTTGAGAATTTCTTTCCGATGGTACAAATAGCAGTCAATTACAGACGCATTAGAAGCTCAGTTGGAAAGTTCAGGATCATGTTTATATACAAGGAGGGAGAGATAGATCATGAACCCTATATGGCAGCCATCTTTGCCATAGCATTGGGAATGTGTCATATTCTCACAGTCCTAACTCCTGATTACTTTACTTGTGACTGGCCAACAGCTTCTGTAATTTATTTGTCATAGACTGCATGCCTGCTGAATGACCCCTTGTGAATGGTCATGTCCAGATGACCAACTCTTCCCTAGCCACCAACAACCTTCTGCCAGAACAAGTCTTTTAAAGAATTAGTGATCACTGGCTTTACAACATCTTAAAAATCACAATACTTAAGTACTGCTTTTTGTGTATGCTATATTAGTTCAATACTGAGGACGATCCTGTGTATTTAAGATTAGGGTGCTTGTTTGTTTACATTTTCATTTTGGATTGAATGAGCCAACTAGATATGATCTTTCAGACTGTCTGATAAAACTGTGTTTGTACAGAGCAGTCTTATACTTACTCGGGTACATGTGATCAGAAGGAAATGGAAAACTCTGCAGACATCCTGTGGTTAGCTATTATCTACTCTCACTTAGAAGAAAATGTGCCCACAAATGTGAGACCATTATAAGTTTGTATGATGCTGCCCTCTGCTGGAGAATAGGACAACTTCGAAACAATTGCCACGATGCATTTGAGCATTTAATTGATAATTGTTTTGGTTTCAAGCTGAATACACTATGGTTCACTTCCAAGAAGAATAAGTACTGTCTTGGACTCTTACTTCTTATACATATTTCACTGATATGATTGCAGTCAGAACATTTAGACATACCTCATCTTGTATGACATCATTGTCAAAATCCTAGGGGATTTTTCTATCTTGTGATTGTTTATTTGTGTTTTTTTTTTAAACCATGTCTCAGCTGATAGGGATTCCTTGGCGAGTCATGGTGACTTGTTCATTAGAAATTTCCCCAACAACAAGAAGAGAAAGCATCACAACTCCCCCTTACCACTTCTCCTTCAGAATCATATGGCTTCTATAACCTTGTTTTCTCACTGATACATTTCTATGAGAGCAAAATGTGTAGAATTGCAGGAAATTTGCTTCACATTTTTTCTCTCTGACTCATGGCAACAAAGTTTTGAATTGCAGGAAATTGTTAGAATTGTTAGATACTACTGCACTACTGCTACTGCACTCTTGGAGCTAGGAACACAAGCATTTCGCTACACCCGCAATAACATCTGCTAAATATGTGTATGTGACCAATAAAAATTGATTTGATTTGGATTTGATTTGAAATTAGCTTTAAAACTGCAACATTTTCTCTTAGCCTCATGACAAAATATGTAGAATAGCATTATAACCCCCCCCCCCCAAAAAAAAAAAAAATCTGCTTTCCTAAAAGAGCTAAGGTTATAATCAACCATGTTATTCTTCTTTATCTGTGTTGAAGTCAACTGTAGACTGTTGGGGCTGATATACAGAGAAACACTGACCTCCGGTGGATGAGAAGTGATGAATCTAATTCAAAATTAGATGTATTCGATATACTCCTTACCGCATTCTAGTGGAGTTGAACATTCACAGCATGTCAAAACATTTTGAACTACTAGGCTGAACATGAGGCTCAGGCCCAAAGACTAGTCAGTGGTTATAGAACACATAATTGTACCATGTGGTTTCCTGCATTATAATAATAATAATAATAATATGCCATTTAGCAGACGCTTTTATCCAAAGCGACTTACAGTCATGCGTGCATACATTTTTTTTTTTTTGTGTATGGGTGGTCCCGGGGATCGAACCCACTACCTTGGCGTTACAAGCGCCGTGCTCTACCAGCTGAGCTACAGAGGACCTATGAAAGGCAGCTGTCAATATATGTATGTTTAACAGGTTCATTAACACAATTACCAGAAACCTTATTCTGGATATAAATTCCCGTGGTTAGACTTGTGACTGTGTTTGTGCATGAAGAGTTGCGATCCGTCATTCAGGGCAGGTGGGGCATATTATTTTTTATATTTTGATGCCTGTTTTGCATGTTATTTTGGCATTAATACGCGTCACATATCAGTTTGCAAACAATGTAAAAAATAATAATAATGTAGTTAAGCTTAGAAGGATAAACATCTCCCAAGTGGCGCAGCGGTCTAAGGCACTGCATCGCAGTGCTTGAGGTGTCACTACAGCCCCGGGTTTGATCCCAGGCTGTGTCACAGTCGGCCATGACCGGGAGACACATAAGGTGGGGCACAATTGGCCCAGCGTAGTCCGGGTTAGGGGAGGGTTTGGCCGGTCAGGATTTCCTTGTCCCATTGCGCTCTAGCGACTCCTTGTGGCGGGCTAGGCGCCTGCAGGCTGACTTCGGTCGCCAGTTGGACGGTGTTTCCTCTAACACGTTGGTGCAGCTGGCTTCCGGGTAAAGCAAGCAGTTTGTCAAGAAGCAGTGTGGCTTGGCAGGGTCGTGTTTCGGAGGACGCATGGCTCTCGACCTTTGCCTCTCCCGATGCCGTAGGGGAGTTGCAGCGATGGGACAAGGGGAGAAAAAGTACAGAAAACAATAAAGATAAACATTCAACACCATGGGCCAGAAAAGGTTGAATACATTGGCCATGCTGTCAATTCAGCATGACTTCTGCCACGTTCAAAACAACTGGAAAGTCGAACTGGGATATCTCAGACTTCAGTGAGTTCAAGACAACTGGGAACTCCGACCTGACATCATCATGATTCAACCTTGTTTTTTTCAGAGTTCCTAATTGTCTTGAAAGCACCATAAATCCAGAGAATCGCAAGACTTTGATAACTAAGTTTGATGCCAAAGTTTGCCCACAAGAAGGACCGCCGTGCCACTTTCCTGTTCAAGTGAGCACAGCACAACAAGGTGAGTCCAAAAATGTATTGTATGCTGCTGCATAAATTATTTAATATTCCAGGGAGATATGTATACTGTAGCTAAGAAAGTACTACTAAGTGTATGTTGTGTAGTAAGCTGTTAGTAGCCCATGTGCCTCACCCTAATAATTTGGTCCCTTTCCCCCTCATAACTTAGCCTACTGTCCTGACTTGGTGGTGCACATGTACCCTATAGCCTGTTTTACAGAAATGTAATCGTTTAATATTGTGAGAGCTTTCATTGTCTGCTTATATGCCCCCTTTATTTATCCTACGGTTCTGACTTGGTGTACAGGGAGAATACTGTAAGAACGGCTCATGTTCTGAATTCTGTCGGTGTACATTTCAAAAGTGCTGAACAAATAATTATATTGACTACGTCCATCCCAGCTCGCTCATTCATTTCTTAATCGAAATTACGGATTGCCTCTAATCCACTCGTCGTCCCCTTATGCCATAGTTCGTACATCTCAATTGTCAGAAGAAACCATATTTGTTTAAGCAAGTCAGCCATATCAGCTATGTTTTTTTTTAAGGCAGTAAATGAGGCTGAATGAACTGTTTCGCTGCCAGAAAAGGCTCCGCTGATAGCCAGATGTAGCGGTGGTAAGGATTCACTCCATGGTGCTGAAAAGAAAGCTCTGCTGTTGGGACAGCTTTATATAGGCCCTAACATTTTGTGGGCACCGTTTGGTGTTGTGTTGTGTAGTGGCTTTGCTGGCATGCATCAAACATTTATTTATTTTTTTGCCCCCACCATGATTTACATGCTAAAATCGCCACTGTGCATGAATGAGTGATTTTGCAGGTTACAGAGATGTATCTGTGTGTGTGTGTGTGGTCACAATCTTCACCAGTGTGTGTCTGTGACTGATACATGTGTTTTTGCCTCCCTTTTATCCTTGGTGGCTCCTGAGATAGAGCGTGCATGCCTTTGTCTGTTTCCCTCCAAGTGTGCTGTGCTGTACGCTAGCTATCTGTGTGTTCCTGTGAGCGTGCGTGAGTATGTTCTCCCAGCCCCCCACTCCTCTGAGGGGCTGACTGACAGTGATCCCGGGTGACTGAATAGAGGTCTTATGAGGCTGCATTCTTCCATCTCTCAAAGGAATGTTTACAGAATGGTTTACAAGCCCAGCGATCCCTGCTCTCTCCCCCAGTCCTAAGCCTCTTGCGCCAATGTCTTATTATACGCTTTGTCAAATGTTTTAGTGGCTGCACTACACTGCAGCCAATGGCCCAACTGGACTATTGGAGGTCTTGCTGCTTTGGAGAAGATGAAATCAGGGAGAAAACAGCAACACTGCAACCCCCAACAGGGCAAACATGGCCCCAGCTCATCTCCTGCCTGTGTGGGTGGGTGGGAGGGTGCCACCTAAGACACAGCCACACACACGCGCACACACACACACACACACACACACACACACACACACACACACACACACACACACACACACACACACACACACACACACACACAAATACATTCTGAATTCAACCTAATGACATTGTTTTGTGTTGTTGCTTTATGCTGATTATGTATTGTATTTAGACATAGATTTGTGAAAGTTCATACTATTATCACATATGACCGCCAAGCACTTCTGCACATCAGATCGACAGTTAGTAACCTAGATTTCGACATATCTACCTCAATTACAGTTTTTTACAATCACTTTGGCACTAATTTCAGAACCTTGACGTCATTTTTCAAAACTCTAGACACAAAACTCAAAACGGTCGTCACTTGTAACACAGGCTGTCCAATGTTCAAAACATTGCATTGTGTGTTCATATCTTTAAAGAAATATTGCACTTGCACAATCATTGGTTCAAAAAACAAATTTATTGTGAAATACCAATGAAACGTTAATTTAGATCACCCACACACAAGCAACCGATAGTTTCACTGTGTCATTGTTCGTACAATCATTAAATATTGTAGTACAAAATAGGTGATACATGTTTCATTATGGTACTACATGTAAATACATCCCTGTAAAAGTACTGCAGTAGTAGAGAGAATACTACAGACACAGTGGAATCATTGAACAAAATCTGAAATATATTGATGAAAAACAATACAGTACTGTAAAACATCAAATGCAGTGTTCCTCAACTTGCTTGCTTGTACTGTAAAAAGGTTAAAGCCTGCCTCATCCAAATATATGAATTTTTGGTGGTTGTCATCAGCATCCAGCTCCATCACCCTCTAAAAATACATTTTGGAAAGAGATTTACTGATTACTGTACAATGTAGAATTATTAGGGAATTTTATTACAACAGCCATCTTGAAACTGAACATACCTGAACATACTCAGTCCTCATTTGCTTCACTCTGTCTGCATTTCTTTCAAAAGGCACACGGTATAGTTGTTTTAAAGACACCTGGTGCCTTCTCAGCATGCATGCAATTGTCGGCAAACTTATGGATTCCACATTGTTAAACATGTCTTCATTGTCCAAGATATGCTGGCGAATGTCTGTAAGGTGAATATCATTTCTGGCCCGAACCAAATTGACCACAGCCTGCTCTTGTTGGTCAGTCAGAATTTTGCCTCTGCCTCCCCTATTTGGCCTAGTCTAAATTCTACAGGAAACATTACAGTAAGAAGACACTTGGTCACATCACCTACTCTGTGATACACATTGGTATGCAGTCATTTGACAATTGAGAGAAGCATAATGTTTAGTGCATGCTGACTACTTACCGGTTCTCATTGCGGAAAGTTCTAATTATTGAGGCCACGGTTGACCTTTTGAGGTTTGGTTGTATCATTGTAGCCGCCTCAATCATTGTCATGCCATGATTTATGACATGGTCTACAACTATTGCTCGGATTTCATTGGACACTCTTTGCTGTTGCTGCCGCTGTCTTGGTCCGTGGCCTTGTCCTCTACCACGTTCCCCCACACCTCTCAAACGAGGCCCACGACCACCTCTCAGAAGGGGTGCTTGTCCCCTGCCATTCCTTTGACCAACACGTCTTCCTCATCTTCTTCCCACCACTGCTTGACCTCTATTGTGACCTGGATCACCTGCCAGCTCCATGTTACAGTATGTATCGCTAAGTTGTTGCAAGTGGATCCCAATCAATTCCAGTTCCACAATGTGAACTCAATCATCAGTAACAAGTTGGCAGAATTGGAGAAGCAATTACAAGGGCCTGCATCCATACAGTGCAGTACTGTCAATACTGTAAATAGTCTGAAAAGGTGGTACATGGGACCATAGAAACGGTGTCTGATAAAGAATGATGATGAAATATTACATCCATAGATAATGTAGTCTAATTGGTTCATGCTCCACGCTAATTGGTGACAATGAATCTCATTATCTTGAAACTTTCATGATCTAAACATGGGATATTGTTTGTCTGTTTCCATACGACTATGCATTAAGAGTAATGCAACAGTTACTTAGCATTTTGAGCAGTTGTATCAATTGATAGTTAGATAATTGTAATGAAATGAATAAACACTCATCTGAAATGTAATGTGTGAATTGCCTTTTGAAATAGTAGTTCTTTGATGTTAAGCTGTGCCATATTGAACAGGTGATTTTTGTTAAATGAACAAATTATCTTAGTTTTATGTGTATTGTATCCAAGCAATTGAAAGAAGTGTTAGAGTTTTGAAAAATGTGCATTTTGATCATTGGTTGTGAGTTTTGTGTCTAGAGTTTTGAAAAATTACGTCAAGTTTTTGAAATTATTGCCAAAGTGATTGTAAAAAACTGTAATACCCCTTCACATTGATCTGGCACTGGTACTCCCTGTATATATCTCCATTCCTGTGGATTTTATTCCTATTGTGTTACTTTTTTTTAACTCTGCATGGTTGGGAAGGACTCGTAAGCAAGCATTTCAAAGTTAAGTCTACACCAGTTGTATTTGGCACAAATTTGATTTGAATTTGATCTGTATTCTTTTTTCTTCGTTGATTTATTTATTTATTGAAGACTGTTTTCATAGGTCAATGGAATGTTTTCATAGGTCACTCTCTGTGCCAGTTTCCCAAATGCTTAACTTGCAAGCCCTACCTCAAAAGTGTAGTATTCAATATCAAAATATTATAACTAATAAAAAATAGATGTTTTTTTAAACACAAGAAATAAGAGAGGAAGCTACAGTGCATTCAGAAATTATTCAGGAACATTGAGTTTTTCCACGTTTTGTTACGTTACAGACATTTTCAATCTACACAAAATACCCCATAATGACAAAGCAAAAACAGGTTAAAATTAAAATAAAAAATTATAAAAATTATTAATATCACATTTACATAAGTATTCAGACCCTTTACTCAGTACTTTGTTGAAGCACCTTTGGCAGCGATTACAGCCTCAAGTCTTCTTGGGTATGACGCTATAAGCTTGGCACACCTGTATTTGGGGAGTTTCTCCCATTCTTCTCTGCAGATCCTCTCAAGCTCTGTCAGGTTGGATGGGGAGCATCACCACACAGCTATTTTCAGGTCTCTCCAGAGATGTTCGATCGGGTTCAAGTCCGGGCTCTGGCTGGGCCACTCAAGGACCTTCAGAGACTTTTCCCAAAGCCACTCCTATGTTGTCTTGGCTGTGTGCTTAGGGTCTTTGTCCTGTTGGAAGGTGAACCTTCCCCACAGTCTGAGTTCCTGAGCGCTCTGGAGCAGGTTTTCATCAAGGATCTCTCAGTACTTTGCTCCGTTCATCTTTACCTCAATCCTGACTAGTCTCCCAGTCTCTGCCGCTGAAAAACATCCCCACAGCATGATGCTGCCACCACCATGCTTCACTGTAGAGATGGTGCCAGGTTTCCTCTAGACGTGATGCTTGGCATTCAGGCCAAAGAGTTTAATCTTGGTTTCACCAGGCCAGAGAATCTTGTTTCTCATGGTCTGAGAGTCCTTTAGGTGCCTTTTGGTCAACTCCAAGCGGGCTGTCATGTGCCTTTTACTGAGGAGTGGCTTCCGTCTGGCCACTCTACCATAAAAGCCTGACTGGTGGAGTGCTGCAGAGATGGACCCCTATTGTTCAGTTTGGCCGGGCGGCCAGCTCTAGGAAGAGTCTTGGTGGTTCCAAACTTCTTCCATTTAAGAATGATGGAGGCTGTTGTGTTCTTTGAGACCTTCAGTGCTGCAGACATTTTTTGGTACCTTTCCCCAGATCTGTGCCTCGACACAATCCTGTCTCGGAGCTCTACGGACAATTCCTTTGACCTCATGGCTTGGTTTTTGCTCTGACATGCACTATCAACTGAGACCTTATATAGACAGGTGTGTGCCTTTCCAAATCATGTCCAATCGATTGAATTTACAACAGGTGGACTCCAATCAAGTTGTAGAAACAGCTCAGGGATGATAAATGGAAACAGGAAGCTCAATTTTGATTCTCAAAGCAAAGGGTCTGAATACTTATGTAAATAAGGTATTTCTGTTTTCACTTTGTCATTTTGGGTTATTGTGTGTAGATTGATGAGAAAACAAATATTTAATCAATTTTAGAATAAGGCTGTAACGTAACAAAATGTGGAAAAAGGGAAGGGGTCTGAATTCTTTCCAAATGCACTGCATATACAGGGTCAGTGCCAGTACCAAATGTACAATGTGCATGGATACTGGAGTATTTAAAGGTACAGTGAGGGAAAAAAGTATTTGATCCCCTGCTGATTTTGTACGTTTGCCCACTGACAAAGAAATAATCAGTCTATAATTTTAATGGTAGGTTTATTTGAACAGTGAGAGACAGAATAACAACAACAAAATCCAGAAAAACGCATGTCAAAAATGTTATAAATTGATTTGCATTTTGATGAGGGAAATAAGTATTTGACCCCTCTGCAAAACATGACTTAGTACTTGGTGGCAAAACCCTTGTTGGCAATCACAGAGGTCAGACGTTTCTTGTAGTTGGCCACCAGGTTTGCACACATCTCAGGAGGGATTTTGTCTCACTCCTCTTTGCAGATCTTCTCCAGGTCATTAAGGTTTCGCTTGGCATGTACATCTTGGATGGCTGGGAGCTCACCCCCAGTGATGCGTTGGGCGTCCGCACCACCCTCTGTTGGGCCTTCCAGTCGAGGGCAGTCAGTTGCCATACCAGATGGTGAGACAACCAGTCAGGATGCTCTTGATGGTGCAGCTGTACAAGTTCCTAAGGATCTTCCTTTTCAGCCTTCTGAGAGAGAAGAGGCACTGCCGTGCCTTCTTCACAATTGTGCTGGTGTGAGATGACCATGTTCAGTCCTCAGTGGTACTCTTGACCCTCTCCACTGCAGCCCCGTCGATGTGGATGGGGGTGTGCAGCCGCCCCTGTTTCCTGTAGTCCACGATCAGCTTGCTGACGTTGAGGGAGAGGTTGTTGTCCTGGCACCACACTGCCAGGTCTCTGACATCCTCCCTGTAGGCTGTCTCATCACCGTTGGTGATCAGGCCTACCACTGTCCTGTCATCAGAGACCTTGAGGAGGGAGTTAGAGTCGTGCATGGCCACACACTCGTGGGTGAACAGGGAGTACAGGAGGGGACAAAGCTCACACCTGGGGGGCCCCCGTGTTGAGGTTCAGCGTGGCGGATGTGTTGTTGCCTACTCTTACCACCTGGGGTTGGCCCATCAAGAAGTCCAAGATCCAGTTGCAGAGGGAGGTGTTCAGTCCTAGGGTCCCAAGCTTGGTGATGAACTTGGAGGGTACTATTGGGTTGAACGCTGAGCTGTAGTCAATGAACAGCATCCTCACATAGGTATTCCTCTTTTCTAGGTGGGAGAGGTCAGTGTAGAGTGCAATTGCAATTGCGTCATCTGTGGATCTGTTGGGGCGGTATGCAAATTGGAGTGGGTCCAGGGTGTCTAGGATGATGGAGTTGATGTGAGCCATGACCAGTCTTTAAAAGCACTTCATTATTACAGATGTGAGTGCTACAGGGCGATAGTCATTGTGACAGGATGCCTTAGAGTTTTTGGGAACAGGAATGATGGTAGATTACAGACTGGGATAAGGAGAGGTTAAAAATATCCGTGAAGACACCTGCCAGCTGGTCTGCACATGCCCTGAGGACACACCCGTCTGGCCCCGTGGCCTTACGAGTGTTGACCCATTTTAAAAACGTACACACGTCAGCTTCAGAGAGAACGATCACCCAGTCCTCAGAATCAGCAGGGGCCCTCATGCAGGGCTCTGTGTGGTTTTTGTCAAAGTGTGCATAAAAGGCATTGAGTTAGTCTGGCAGAGAGGCATCGTTGGCCAGATCATGGCAAGGGCTTCCTTTGTAGTCCGTAATCAGAGATGGGCAGTATTTCTGTTACATGTATTTGAAATATGTATTTCAATTACTTCTGACTATTTAGTAATTTGTATTACACTGAGCTGAACTACACTCCAATGTATTTTGTAACAAGATACTTTAATTTGTATTTTCAAAATACAAAATACTTTTCTACACCATTTTCTTTATAGCGGTTCACCATTTTGTGGTCCCCTTTCACCCTGCATCGGTATGAGAAGTCTGATGGCACTACGGTGTGATAACAGCATCTGCTAAATGAACTAAATATAAATGTGTATGTACAAATTTACAATTGCAAAGCATGCTGAGTATTATTCTACTGAGCTCAACCCCGAAACAAGGTTTTGTCAAAATTTACTTTTCGTAGCAGGTTAGGAGAATTAACGTAGCAGGTTAGGAGAATTAGGTTAAGCTGTATCCCATCTAGACATGACCCCAAAATAAGGCCAATAATAATACCCTGTGTGCTTTGCAGTTCATTTTGCTATGTTCATTTTCACATATACATTTACATGTTGGTCATTTAGCAGATACTCTTATCCGGAGTGACTTACAGTCAGTATATTCAACTAAGGTAGACAAACAGCAACATATCACAGTCATAGCAAGTAAAGCGTTTCTGTAACCGTTACGGAGAATGCTGTTCCTGTTCGGGATGGCTACTTTCAAAGTATTTCTGTATTTCAAAATACATGTATTTTAATTAAATACATTTACAAATACATGTATTTTGTAGTTTATTTTGATACGTTGATCTTTATGGTATTTTGTAATTGTATTTTGTGATTTTTGCCCATCCCTGTCCATAATGTCCTATAGCCCCTGCAACATGCATTGAGCGTTGGAAGCCAGTATAATAAGATTCCGCCTTGTTCCGATATTGTCCTTTTCCCTGTTTGATGGCTCTGTGGAGGTCTTAGCGGGACTTATTGTATGCTTTCGTGTCCTCAGCAGTAGCCTCAACCATAAGGGATATTAGTGTAGTGGTGTTGTGGTTTCTAGGTAGTGTTGTTTCTTTGATGGCTTTGTTTATTTTTTTGACTGAACCCTCCCTCCGAAGTGTTGCTCCGTTTAGCCTGGGTGCAAACCTGTTGAATTACAGCCCACTGGCTTCATTTGTCTGGGTCAGAAAACGGAGTGGTGTAACCATAACCCTACAGACTGGCATGGTGGCACCCCAGGCTGGGATGAGTCTCAAATGGCACCCTATTCCCCATTATAGTGGAATACTTTTGACCAGAGCTCTGGTCAAAAAGTGTGCACTATATAGGGAATAGGGTGTCATTTGAGATAGCAAATAAAATAAAATAGAAGTTTATTTGGTTGCGTACACAGTTTTGCAGATGTTATCGCAGGTGTAGCGAAATGCTTATGTTCCTAGCTCCAACAGTGCAGCAATATCTAGCAATACAATAACAATACACAAATAATCCAAAAGTGTTTAAAAAATAACAAGAAATGTGCACAAGCCTGTATCTCATTTGTTGAGAGATGTTGAGGAATCCAGACAGTACAACCATAATAAAAACACGAAAAGAAACTGACGTGCAATGGACATGAAATGTGTAATGGACATGAAAATAGGCAACTGAAAAAAAAAAGAAAAGTGTGAGCTTACAACATGCCCATTTCTGACAACCTCTTTCCATTATACAGTGGGGAGAACAAGTATTTGATACACTGCCAATTTTGCAGGTTTTCCTACTTACAAAGCATGTAGAGGTCTGTCATTTTTATCATAGATACACTTCAACTGTGAGAGATGGAATCTAGAACAAAAATCCAGAAAATCACATTGTATGATTTTTAAGTAATTAATTTGCATTTTATTGCATGACATAAGTATTTGATCACCTACCAACCAGTAAGAATTCCGGCTCTCACAGACCTGTTCGTTTTTCTTTAAGAAGCCCTCCTGTTCTCCACTCATTACCTGTAATAACTGCACCTGTTTGAACTCGTTACCTGTATAAAAGACACCTGTCCACACACTCAATCAAACAGACTCCAACCTCTCCACAATGGCCAAGACCAGAGAGCTGTGTAAGGACATCAGGGATAAAATTGTAGACCTGCACAAGGCTGGGATGGGCTACAGGACAATAGGCAAGCAGCTTGGTGAGAAGGCAACAACTGTTGGCGCAATTATTAGAAAATGGAAGAAGTTCAAGATGACGGTCAATCACCCTAGGTCTGGGGCTCCATGCAAGATCTCACCTCGTGGGGCATCAATGTTCATGAGGAAGGTGAGGGATCAGCCCAGAACTACACGGCAGGACCTGGTCAATGACCTGAAGAGAGCTGGGACCACAGTCTCAAAGAAAACCATTAGTAACACACTACGCCGTCATGGATTAAAATCCTGCAGCACACGCAAGGTCCCCCTGCTCAAGCCAGCGCATGTCCAGGCCCATCTGAAGTTTGCCAATGAACATCTGGATGATCCAGAGGAGGAATGGGAGAAGGTCATGTGGTCTGATGAGACAAAAATAGAGCTTTTTGGTCTAAACTCCACTCGCCGTGTTTGGAGGAAGAAGAAGGATGAGTACAACCCCAAGAACACCATCCCAACCATGAAGCATGGAGGTGGAAACATAATTCTTTTGGGATGCTTTTCTGCAAAGGGGACATGACGACTGCACCGTATTGAGGGGAGGATGGATGGGGCCATGTATCGCGAGATCTTGGCCAACAACCTCCTTCCCTCAGTAAGAGCATTGAAGATGGGTCGTGGCTGGGTCTTCCAGAATGACAACGACCCGAAACCCACAGCCAGGGCAACTAAGGAGTGGCTCCGTAAGAAGCATCTCAAGGTCCTGGAGTGGCCTAGCCAGTTTCCAGACCTGAACCCAATAGAAAATCTTTGGAGGGAGCTGAAAGTCCGTATTGCCCAGCGACAGCCCCGAAACCTGAAGGATCTGGAAAAGGTCTGTATGGAGGAGTGGGCCAAAATCCCTGCTGCAGTGTGTGCAAACCTGGTCAAGACCTACAGGAAATGTATGATCTCTGTAATTGCAAACAAAGGTTTCTGTACCAAATATTAAGTTCTGCTTTTCTGATGTATCAAATACTTATGTCATGCAATAAAATGCAAATTAATTACTTAAAAATCATAGATTTTTGTTTTAGATTCCGTCTCTCACAGTTGAAGTGTACCTATGATAAAAATGTCAGACCTCTACATGCTTTGTAAGTAGGAAAACCTGCAAAATCGGCAGTGTATCAAATACTTGTTCTCCCCACTGTACCTCATGTTATTGTACCACCAAATCAGATATACTGAAAAATACTGAAAAAAGTATACTCTGAATATATTTTGTGTTGCATAAATAAAGCTGTGACAGCCCAGTCCTTGAACTTGATCCAAATTGGATTGAGTTCAATTTATTCCATTGGGCAATGCACATGGAGACAAATACCATTAGCGAGATTGCAAGTGAATGGCACAGTTCTTGCACAATCTAAATGCTTTGCTTACACCCCTCAAACGGTTTGTGTCCCCACAAAACATTTTGTGAGGCCTGTGCAAGAGGAGCAGAGGCCCCTCTAGCCCTCCTCACTCTTAATGTGCCCATAAATACTTTGTAGTGCCGCCAAATGCCCCTTTCTGTTTTGGTGGGGCACTCAAAGGGGCAAGTAGGCAGGGGATTAAAGAAAAGTGCAGATATCAGAGGCTTACATTGGATACGCAAAAAAATCCATGATACAAACACACACACAGAGAGACGTGGACACTCGATATAAAGCTAAATTGAAATATCTTGAAGTCATGACATGGCAGCTTTTGTCTTCTATTGCACGGAGTTGAAGCAAACATTTTTTTATTGACACCACCTTTTGACAACAGACCTATCAGGCATGGAGAATGATATCAGGGGGTCCAACCGAACACCCCCCCTGGGAAAACAGCGACAACAAATTAGCCTTCTTTTATGTCCAGGCCCAGGGACGACACTTGGACAGCTCTGATATTGTCCACCCGGGTTCCCATGAACCTCGCTAACCTTCCCTTTCAGCTAAGAAGGAAGCAGCCATTGTGCCAGCACCTGTTTCTGTGGAAATTGGTAAAATGATGGCTTTGTTAGGCATTGCCCAGGCAACCAGGAGAAAAGGGACATAGTGAGGATTGGGGGGTGGGGGCAGGGGTTGGACAAGGAGGGTCCAAACATGAAGGGCGATAAGGAGAAGCCTTTTCTGGGGAACAGGAGATGCATTCCCTCTCCCTGATCGTGGTGTGACAGAGAGAGGGTTCCAATCATAGGTCTAACCAGGGGTTTTCAGACTGCACTAGCCTGGCTGGCCGCACTCAGAGTCCGACCATGCCTTCTTCCACTGATATGTCCTGTTTGACATTGTGTTAGTGAGCTGGTTGGGCTGGTTGAATGGCTGAAAGGAAGAGAGAGGAGGGATGAGGTCATTCACATCATGTCCATGAAATATTCCTTCCCAGTCATATACAGTAGTTTAGTTTCAACAGGAGGATTTCTGCTATTGTAGGATATCTGTTGTGATTAGTGTACTGGAGGAGAAGGGGTGTTTTCAAGTGGCCACTCACTCAGCAGGAGAACATTTTTGATACCTGTTGACAACATTGGTCGATTTTAGAAGAATAAAAAAATTGTGATTTACACATTGAAAAAAACAAAAAGAAAACAAAAATATGAAAAGTAAACATTCTTAGCAGAAAGTCTAGGAACAATATATATCTAATATCTATATATATATTTCTAAAGACAAGATTTTTTGTAAAACGTTTGTTGATTTTTTTATTTAAATAAATGAATAAAAATACCTGTATAATCCTCAGTTATATGCTAGGTTGCCCTCCCTTGTTTCCCCAGCAGATTTCCAGGATCAATCTTGTACCATGGACTGGCAATTTCCACAGAGAGATCTTACTTGACTTTACCACCAGATGGTGGTCATTCATTAGTACTACAGGTAAAGCTGAAACATTTGGAGGGGACATGGTAATGAGTTGAATGCAATGATGTGTATAAACCCTGGATTGCTGATGCTTTGTAATGAGTGGCTTTGAAGCCACCGGCTGCCATATTGGTACTCCCCCAGAAGGAGCAGTCCTCCATGGGAATGAATGGAATTTATATTTCAATTGAAATGATACAAGGACAAAATGACATGTACATTATACTACATGTAGTAGTGGGGACAGTAACATAAGTAATCTCAACCAAACAATTATTTAAGGCATATGTTTTTATATGTATTTTTATGTTTTATTTTAATGTATAGCTACATAATATAATTTAAAAGTATACATTAAGGTGTCTGTAATTGAATATACTTGGCAAAAACTAAACAAAAAATATATTTTTTACAATGGAGTACCAAATTGGCTGCACCTTGGCTTCACCCTAGGGTTTATACACATCATTGGTTGAATGTCTCTAGCTGCACACTACAGGGGTTTTCAGGTTTGGAGCAGTACCATTTTTTACATTTTTAGTCATTTAGCAGACGCTCTTATTCAGAGCAACTTACAGCGAGTGAGTGCATACATTTTTTTTTCTTCATACTGGTCCCCCATGGGAAACAAACCCACAACCCTGGCGTTGCAAACGCCATGCTCTACCAACTGAGCTACACAGGACTACAATGCCTCACAAGACTCAGTGTTATCCCATTTTCCCCACATTCTCCTAATAATTTGCAAAATCCCAGATTCATGCATTAAGTTGTTGTCCTGGACTATTCATTTTTATTATTTTTCTATGCTAAAATGACACATTTAGGAATTATCCATACTAACCTATATTGTATAAATGGATCCTTGCTTCTATGTTAAGTTACTTATAAACTTTTATTCCCTCGACAGACATGCTCATTAGCCTTGATCAGGTTTGGAAAAATCCCACCACTTCCTCTGGGGGGCCAACCATCCTGGACCAGACAATGTATGAAGCACTGATTGATAGAACTTTTCCAACAATATAGGACTTACCGCAAAAAATAGACTGTGTCGTCTAAGATATAACTATTTTAGTGGTCCAAAAAGAAAACACTTTTAATTCATTGGACCATTCTGAAAATACTGGATAACCCACATGTCTACATTACACCAAGATACTACCGGAATATCCAATGGTAAGTCCAGAATTTAATGTTCAATTACCCACGTCTCCTATCTCGATAATTTCTATGTGCCCTGTGGTTGACTTAAATCAATATCAGGTTTTCATCCAAAAATATATCATCCTTAATTTAGAACTTTCCTTGGCATACGATTCAAATCAAGAGCTTTCCAGTTACAGTTTTTCTCAATTGCTAAAACACTAAAACCCATTGGCTGAACAAAGTTCTCAGTTGCCTGGACTCATTTAGCTAATTATGCAGTCTGTTGCCAATACCTTAAACCATTTCACATGGTAAAACACAAATTGCAGATCTCACTTAGACTTTTCAGCAAAACTCTAAACACATTCTCATTCTCAAAACACATACTGCACTCTAATGCACATGTCATCCATACTGGTCAACACAAGTGGCAACAATCAAATACAAATAGAGAACATATGTCATTGATTGAACACAACCACTCAAAATTGATTTAACCTGTTTCAAATGATGCGACACAACCAATATAAGCCAGTTCAGAGAGCAAACAGGTTGTTGAAGGTGGGAAGGAGAAAGTCTGAGAATGGATAGAAGAAACAATGTGAGAGGACAAGGACGAGTGCGTATGCGAGGTGGGCGACGAGGAGGAAGAGGAGGAGGAGGGCAAGAAAGAGGAAGAGGAGGACGAAGAGGAAGAGGAAGACAAAGAGTGGAAATATCTGATGAAATTTGAGCAACAGTCATAGACCATGTTCTTGTCCATGGACTGACAATGAGGGAAGCAGGACTTAGAGTGCAACCCAATTTGAGCCGATTTTCTGTGTCCACCATAGTAAGGACATTCAGAGAAGAGAACAGGTACAGTATACTACTGTATTTTTGTAATTGCAAATTTACTGTACTACACTATATGCAGCTGTTTCAATAGACATTTGTAAAGCTAATCACTGTATGTATTGTACTGCATGAATATGTTTTGTAACTGCACAACTACTTTTTGTAGAATTGCAAGGCTGCCACATGCAGGTGGAAGGACAGCTATATTCACTCGGGAGCAAGGGGCCGTTAAAGTTGGCATGGTCCTTCAAGATAATGCAATATGAATCAGAAAAATCCAGGAACAAGTGATACAAGACAACACACACTTCCAGGGAATTGTCCCTTTTAATATTGTATACTGTAGTACAGTGCATTGTAGGCTGTATACTGTATACTGTACAATGGACAAATTGTATGGCCCTGAACATTGTGCTTTCCATTTGTTAACAGTACTGACTGCTCAATAGATTTTGACTGGTTGCAGGTTCATATCAACAAAGAACAAGAATTACAGTATCACAGAGACAAAGGACAAGTTTGTGAGATGCAGGGTACAGTACTGTAAAAATAGGGGTACAAGGAGGAGGAAGAACAAAAAACAAAATTGCGAAGAGCAAAGCAGAGTAGTAATTTCTGATCAATTTTGAGCTACTATGATAGAACATGTTTTCGTTCATCAAAAGACAATGACGGAAAAATATGAAATCTGTTTTGAGATTAAAAATGTACTTCTCCCTGAGAACTGTATGTTTTGAACAATGTGTTTTTTATTTTTCGGTGTATTGTTTACTGACTGCTTGAGAGTGTTTATCATTTTGATCACTTTGTTTATGATTTGAGAGCAATGTTTGATTTTGAACACAGGTAAAACTGTTTTGAGGCGAATGTTTCATTTTGCGAGAGGAGTCAGAGGTTTTGTAAATAGTGCTTGAAGATTAGGTTTTGTGTTTAATGTTTTCAGGAAATGGAGCAAGATTTCAGAAATTGTGTTTTAGCAATTGAGAAAAACTGTAAACACACATGACTTTATTCACTGGAAATCCGCCAAATAACTCATAACTACCTATGAAGCCTTGGAGCAGCGAGGACAGGACAACAGGCACTAGTTGGGCAGACAGGGAGTAAATGATTGGGCTAATGTTGGAGCCTCCACCACCACAATCATTTCTGTTTCAGTAGAGTGGCCAAGCTTGGTAGGGACAGGGTCTCTCTCTCTATCTCTCTCTGGCCCCCTCTCTCTCCCTCCCTCCCTCCCTCCCCCCTCACCCCTTCACTCCCTCCCTCCCTCTCTCTGTCTGTGTGTGGTGGTGGTATACAGGCGGGTGGCCAAGCAGGAGGAGATGCGAGGCCTCTTGCGTGTCTAATGGGGGGTGACATGGGATGGTATCCACAGGGTTTTTCAGAGGTAGAAAGGGGCACCTCTCTCCATTGGGGCACCCACACAGGCTTTTTGCCAGGGATCAAAATATACTTTATTTAGCATGCGGGTGCACTCCAACCATTGCTTGGTGCCAGGTTGACCTGCCCTTTCAGGACCAACCACTCTGTCTTCTGGGTAGGCTGGTTGAGTAACAGCTCACTCTGACTGAACACTGAGGAACACTGAGGCCATTAGGGACATAGGGATGGACTCACTCATTCGGGAACGTGCAGTAGTGAAAAGTGAAATGTAACTAACTGTTTAAAGTAAAAGGTTTGTGCAAGGTACAGGAATTATGGATATGAAAATTATAGGGTTGTGCAATAATATTATGTGCAATGCTCAGGGACCTTGGACATTAAGGGGATGTTTAATAGTGAGTATATGGGGGGGGGGGGGAGTCTTTAAACTGTACATTTTGTATGATAATATGTCTGGCCTATGCCATGTGTCCCACGCTATCGCAGTGCATTTTATTGTACGTAAGGCAAATATCGGTGAAAATCAGACAATAAAGTAATATATCATTTACATTTACATTTTAGTCATTTAGCAGACGCTCTTATCCAGAGCGACTTACAGTTAGTGAGTGCATACATTTTCATACTGAGTGTATATTATATAGGGCCGGTTTCCCGTACACAGATTAAGCCTATTCCTGGACTAAAAAGCCATTATCATGTAGATTCTCCATTGAGAATGATTTCTAGTCCAGGACTAGGCTTCATCTGTGTCCCGTAAACTGGCCCATAGAGTTTATGATATACAGTATGCTATATGATAGGCCTTTGCATGTCAGTATATCCAACAAAACATTTACTTTCATGTGTTATCACATTTCAAGTGTGGTCCTTTGAAACAGACACACAAACTACTGTCAGTACCATATATCAAATAGTCTGTGTGTTAGGGTACTGTATACAAGCGGCGTTACCTCCCAACAAGCATCTTCAAATACGCCACTGTGGGAACTAGCAGGATGACCGCGGTCTTATGAAACCTACTAAAACTGTCTTCACCGCCATCAAACGTGTGTTATTTATCCCTGCTGTGTGAACTTACCTTCACTGTAGGATGAGAGCAGGACATCTGGCCTAGGAGGTATAATGTTCCGTGAGAGAAGAGAAGGTGGAGGGGGGGGCGGGGGGGGGGTGTAAGTCTGTCTCCACGAGGTCCACTGTTACTATCAGACCCCCTTTTTAAAGGTCATCTCCCTGTTTTCTGTGAAATACTTTTGTGTAGGAGGGGGAATATTGTTCCAGGGGATTGGAGAGAAAGATGGATCCAGCTGCACACACACACACACGCGCACACGCATACACACACACGGAGTGGAGAAACGAAACACATGGCAGGTTTTCTAGCCTGGGCTCAGTATGGTGTGTAAGGGGGTTAGTTAAGGGTGATTTATTCTTGTTCAGGGATTCACAGGATGCCTCCAGTTCAACTGATTTCCCAGAGCCAAAGCAGGCAGGAATTCTCATCCCTTCCTCAACATCCGTGTGTCAGACAGGCAGCTACCTGTCTGCTTCTGATCTGGGGTTTAAACGGTACCGTAACCTGACCTTAACAGTCCTGTCTCGCTGGCCGAGATGAAGTATGAATCCAGCAATTCTCCAGATTTACCACAAGGGAGAGCTGTTACAGAGAGTCAAATCCAATTATCAAATCAGATCTAATAAATCCAATAAAATCCAATAAAATTGTATTTGTCACATGCTTCTTAAAATAACAGGTGAAATGATTCCGGGCCCTTCCCAAAAATGCAGATTAAAAAAATATATAATAATAATAATAGATAAATGAGTAGATAAATAAATAATCATAATTGGTGAAAGCCCAGTGGGGTTGTGTTTTTCTTTACTTTTATATAGGCCTCTTAATACACACAATTGTTTCCACACATTTTATGGTGCTTGGAGTTACAGTCCTATGGGGAAATTAGCAAATGCTGAAACATGCTGCAGTATAATTTAGTAGAGAATGCATTTAAAATGGTGATAGCGTCATTATTTCAAGTTTTATGTTGTGAGACCATTTTATATAGTGAAACCCTATAACCGTGTTGAAGAAACAATGTTTGACTTACTATATTGCCTGATTATTAAATTGAATGTTTAACATGTTCAATTATATGTTGGATGTCCATTTCATTTTTCAGGTGAGGTAAATACAAAATGCATGCTGTAATATAGAATAATCTAATTACAATAACATAATGTGTTTGTGGTGAGCCTAGTAGTCTCAGGCTGCGGCAAGTCCTGGTGCAGGACTGCTTCCCAAATGGCACCCTATTCCCTAAGTAGTGCACTACTTTTGACCAGGGCCCAGGTCAAAGGTAGTGCACTATGCAGGGAATACAGTGTCATTTAGAATATAGCCCAGATCTGCAACATTCAAACAGCCAGGGTGGAGTTCTGTTTGTTTGTGTCTCAGAAGGGAGTTGTTACTCCATCTCAACTATTTCAAATGCACACACTGTATATATATGTATTTCTGTTGTATTTTTGACTTTGTTTTGTTTTACCCCATATGTAACTCTGTGTTGTTGTTTTTATCGCACTGCTTTGCTTTATCTTTGCCAGGTCGCAGTTGTAAATGAGAACTTGTTCTCAACTGGTTTACCTTGTTAAATAAAGGTGAAATAAAAAAAAATAAAAAAATGTAGGCCTAGGCTAGCCATGGGTGTTCCTGCAGAGGTAGCCACATTGCACACACATAAATGAGCATGTAGTACACACACACACACAGATATGCATATATGTACTCACGCACGCACACACACACACACACACACACACACACACACACACACACACACACACACACACACACACACACACACACACACACACACACACACACACACACACACACACACACACACACACACACACACACACCTTGCCCACATTACCCCACACTAGTTGCTAACTGGACCACACATACTGTCTCACACAAAATGTTTGGAACGCTATAAACATTTATTTCAACTGAAAATAACATGGAAAGTGTAACTACATGTACACTATAGTAAAGGATAAACCAATAAATGTAAATGTTTTGGATGTGTTGTCCAAAGTCTGGATTTGTTGAAATGTAAAGAGGGGGCAACGTGAACTTCATTGACTGTTGCAGTTTTGGTACTATTTTCACAAGTACAGTGGCTTGCGAAAGTATTCACCCCCCTTGGCATTTTTTTCTATTTTGTTGCCTTACAACCTGGAATTAAAATTGATTTTTTGCGGGTTTTATATCATTTGATTTACACAACATGCCTACCACTTTGAAGATGCAAAATATTTTTTCTTGTGAAACAAACAAGAAGTAAGACATAAAAACACAAAACTTGAACGTGCATACAGTGGGGAAAAAAAGTATTTAGTCAGCCACCAATTGTGCAAGTTCTCCCACTTAAAAAGATGAGAGAGGCCTGTAATTTTCATCATAGGTACACGTCAACTATGACAGACAAATTGAGGAAAAAAAATCTAGAAAATCACATTGTAGGATTTTTATGAATTTATTTGCAAATTATGGTGGAAAATAAGTATTTGGTCACCTACAAACAAGCAAGATTTCTGGCTCTCACAGACCTGTAACTTCTTCTTTAAGAGGCTCCTCTGTCCTCCACTCGTTACCTGTATTAATGGCACCTGTTTGAACTTGTTATCAGTATAAAATACACCTGTCCACAACCTCAAACAGTCACACTCCAAACTCCACTATGGCCAAGACCAAAGAGCTGTCAAAGGACACCAGAAACAAAATTGTAGACCTGCACCAGGCTGGGAAGACTGAATCTGCAATAGGTAAGCAGCTTGGATTGAAGAAATCAACTGTGGGAGCAATTATTAGGAAATGGAAGACATACAAGACCACTGATAATCTCCCTCGATCTGGGGCTCCACGCAAGATCTCACCCCGTGGGGGTCAAAATGATCACAAGAACGGTGAGCAAAAATCCCAGAACCACACGGGGGGACCTAGTAAATGACCTGCAGAGAGCTGGGACCAAAGTAACAAAGCCTACCATCAGTAACACACTACGCCGCCAGGGACTCAAATCCTGCAGTGCCAGATGTGTCCCCCTGCTTAAGCCAGTACATGTCCAGGCCCGTCTGAAGTTTGCTAGAGTGCATTTGGATGATCCAGAAGAGGATTGGGAGAATGTCATATGGTCAGATGAAACCAAAATATAACTTTTTGGTAAAAACTCGTCGTGTTTGGAGGACAAAGAATGCTGAGTTGCATCCAAAGAACACCATACCTACTGTGAAGCATGGGGGTGGAAACATCATGCTTTGGGGCTGTTTTTCTGCAAAGGGACCAGGACGACTGATCCGTGTAAAGGAAATAATGAATGGGGCCATGTATCGTGAGATTTTGAGTGAAAACCTCCTTCCATCAGCAAGGGCATTGAAGATGAAACGTGGCTGGGTCTTTCAGCATGACAATGATCCCAAACACACCGCTCGGGCAACAAAGGAGTGGCTTCGTAAGAAGCATTTCAAGGTCCTGGAGTGGCCTAGCCAGTCTCCAGATCTCAACCCCATAGAAAATCTTTGGAGGGAGTTGAAAGTCCGTGTTGCCCAGCGACAGCCCCCAAACATCACTGCTCTAGAGGAGATCTGCATGGAGGAATGGGCCAAAATACCAGCAACAGTGTGTGAAAACCTTGTGAAGACTTACAGAAAACGTTTGACCTGTGTCATTGCCAACAAAGGGTATATAACAAAGTATTGAGAAACTTTTGTTATTGACCAAATACTTATTTTCCACCATAATTTGCAAATAGATTCATTAAAAATCCTACAATGTGATTTTTTGGAAAACATTTTCTCATTTTGTCTGTCATAGTTGACGTGTACCTATGATGAAAAATAATTTGTAGAGCCACCTTTTACAGCAATTACAGCTGCAAGTCTCTTGTGGTATGTCTCTATAAGCTTGGCACATCTAGCCACTGGGATCTTTGCCCATTCTTCAAGGCAAAACTGCTCCAGCTCCTTCAAGTCGGATGGGTTCCGCTGGTGTACAGCAATCTTTAAGTCATACCACAGATTCTCAATTGGATTGAGGTCTGGGCTTTGACTAGGCCATTCCAAGACATTTAAATGGTTCCCGTTAAACCACTCAAGTGTTGCTTTAGCAGTATGCTTAGGGTCATTGTCCTGCTGGAAGGTGAACCTCCGTCTCAGTCTCAAATCTCTCAAGAATTTCCCTGTATTTAACGCCATCCGTCATTCCTTCAATTCTGACCAGTTTCCCAGTCCCTGCCGTGGGGATGGTGTTCTCGGGGTGATGAGAGACGTTTTCCTTGATGGGCAAAAAGCTCAATTTTAGTCTCATCTGACCAGATTACCTTCTTCCATATGTTTGGGGAGTCTCCCACATGGCGTTTGGCAAACACCAAAAGTGTTTGCTTATTTTTTTCTTTAAGCAATGGCTTTTTTCTGGCCACTCTTCCGTGAAGCCCAGCTCTGTGAAGTGTATGGCTTAAAGTGGTCCTATGGACAGATACTCCAATCTCCGCTGTGGAGCTTTGCAGCTCCTTCAGGGTTTTCTTTGGTCTCTTTGTTGCCTCTCTGATTAATGCCCTCCTTGCCTGGTCCATTAGTTTTGGTGGGCGGCCCCCTCTCTTGGCAGGTTTGTTGTGGTGCCATATTCTTTCGATTTTTTTATAATGGATTTAATGGTGCTCCGTGGGATGTTTAAAGTTTCTGATATTTTTTTCTAACCTAACCCTGATCTGTACTTCTCCACAACTTTGTCCCTGACCTGTTTGGAGAGCTCCTTGGTCTTCATGGTGCCGCTTGCTTGGTGGTGCCCCTTGCTTAGTGGTGTTGCAGACTCTGGGGCCTTTCAGAACAGGTGTATTTATACTGAGATCATATGACAGATCATGTGACACTTAGATAGCACACAGGTGGACTTTATTTAACTAAGTATGTGACTTCTGAAGATAATTGGTTGCACCAAATCTTATTTAGGGGCTTCATAGCAAAGGGGGTGAATACATATGCACGCACCACTTTTCCGTTATTTATATTTTAGCATTTTTTGAAACAAGTTATTTTTTTCATTTCACTTCACCAGTTTGGACTATTTTGTGTATGTCCATTACATGAAATCCATTTAAATTACAGGCTGTAATGCAACAAAATAGGAAAAACGCCAAGGGGGATGAATACTTTTGCAAGGCACTGTATAGTATATGGAAGAGGGTGCCATTTGGAATGGGCCCCATGTCCATTCTTCTGCCTGCCTGGGTCTGGGTGCCTCTGCTCTGTGGTCTGGCATGGGGCCTTGATCTGGCCAGAAACAGTCACATCCTCTTACAGATGAAGGGAAGCAGTACATCTAGGCCTCGGGCTAAAGGGGAGGATATACAAGTCTGGAACCAGGTCCAGTAACATGGTGTGATTTATCCCTGAATGACATGGAGGAGAGTGATTTGTGATTTCCCTTGACTGTTGTTGAAATGTTTTCTTGGACAAACGGAGAGTGTATAGTCATAGAGATGTAACAACACCATAATGATTATGTGTTAATCTAAAGTTGTATTGATGACTTGATATGTTTATCGGAAAAGGATCCGAGGAGAGAATTACTAAGATCAACATCATGTTATGCTTACAATCATGCTGATTATGATAGCCATCTCAATTTTGAGAAAAACACTACTAGATTGAGTGGTAGTATATTACAGTGAGCCCTGGGATTTGAGTGAATGAAAAATTATACTGAGTTAGACAATACTTGTAATCCTGAATAATTCCCAGGCTAAGAGGGAGGTATTCTGGCACACATCCCCCTGAAGACAAGACAAGACTCAGAGTCAGATATCCAGCTGTCTTAATCACAGCTTTAGTGAGAACATTACTCAACGGCCTTTGGGCTAATTTGGCCAGGCACTGTAATTCGGCAAAAAATTCTGCTGTTTCCCTGAAGCGTCTGCCAGGATTGCAGTGGAGTCGGAAGCAGCACTGTGGCTTTGGCTTAGCTCTGTGTGAGGTCCTCCTCCACCTTCATAGGGTGAGCAGTCTGCTGGCAGAACAAACATGGGTGGGACTACACCATATACAACCACGCTCAAATCACACACTCTAATTTTATTAAACAGAGGAAGGAGGCCAACAGAGCAGGGGATGAGTCATGGACCATGCATCTCTCTCTCTCTCTCGCTCTCTCATTCATTCTTGTCTTCCATTTAGACAAAGACAATTATCCCTTAATGGAAAAATACTTAGAGTAATGTCTTAATCCTTGTTTTTGAAGGATATCTAGATTAATAAAAGTGGTATTACGTTAAGCAGTGCAGTAACTCAAATCATAAGATTTCTGGGTTACAAGACGAGACAAAAATGGTATGTGTAGTGTTCCCCAGAAATTTCTTTACGGTTACATTTTTGTTATTTCTTTAGAACAAAACTCAAAACAGATAATCAAAGAGGCAGTTGTTTTAAAACTCTAAGCACATTTTCAATTGACTAAGTACAACCACCAAAATCATAGTCCCTTTTTCACCAAACTTAATAAGTGTTTCATCTAGAATGTCAAGTGTCAAATGTGCAGCGGTAGGACGGAGTCAGGCGCAGGACACAGAACTGAGTACACGACGTACTTTACTAGGAAAAAAACAAACACTAATTTCCACGCAGGGAAAACACACCAGCTCACAAACGTGTATGACACAACACAATGAACAAACACGCACAAAACCATGTGGGAACCAGAGGGTTAAATAGGGAAATAATCATAATGCAATGGGAACCAGGTGTGTACAAAACAGACAAAACAAATGGAAAACAGAACCGTAGATCGTGGCAGCTAGAAAGCCGGTGACGACAACCGCCGATAGCCACTCGCACAAGGAGAGGCACTAACTTCGGCGGAAGTCGTGACATAGAAATACATGTTTCACATTGCAATACCTGTTGTATTTGGCGCATGTGACAAATAAAATTTGATTTTGATTGCATATAAAGTAATTGCCTTTCACAATGCAATGCTCACATTACTTTTGATATGATTCTCTTTTTTGTTAAAATACCTTTTACTATTACTTAATCCAACTGCTCTTAATTGATGATCACTTAAACGTTTGGTAAACCTTTAGATTTTACATGAAAACTGGTTTGTCTACTACAGATTTTGAAAACTACATAATGAAAGTAGTCTGTAAAGTAGAAACAGTATTATACCGTTTTTTTTTTTCGCTTTGGTGCAGTTTTCACATGGTACATTTTCACAACTCTTAGTACAAAACTCAAAACAGATCATCAAAAAGATCATCACACTGCTTTATTAAAATTACATTGTCCAATCCAGTACTGTGATACCATAATATATGCCATTTACGTAACTGACACTTTTATCTAAAGTAACAACAGTCCACACAATTTGGCATATGACCCCAGTGGGAATCGACCCCACAACTCTGGTGTATGCCAGGTCGCAGTTGTAAACTGGCTTACCTGGTTATATAAAGGTGAAAATAAAAATAAAAAAATGAACTGAGCACATACAGGACCACTACAATACATACGTACAATGCAATACTGTAAAATACAAAACATGAATACAATACAGGTGGAAGATGTATGATTGCCATCCCTGTGAGTGTACCACCCTCCTTCAGGCCATGGATGAGGCATGCAATGATTTCAATCCAGACCTACTGTTTGTCAAGCTTGGATTCGCCATGCCAAAAGGTCGTTCCCCAGATGCATGAACAACGAACGATATTTACTGCGTTTTCAATGAGAACCTATGGCCAAATGCTCAAGACAGGCTTGATGCAAACTAGTGCCTACTAAACATTATGTTTCTTTCATTTGATTACAATGATCACACCTTTGATCACACATGGATTAGAAATGATGGAAATTTGATGTTCAGTCAATTTTAATGGGTAGTGCAAGTGTGAAAATGTGAAATGTGAAAACAGTGTAATGGACTGTAATTTAAAGTACTGTAGCATACTACATTCAAAGGGCAATTTTGAAACATGTATCTTAAAAATGTTTTTGCTGTTGGATTAACTTGTTGTTAAAATAACTAAATTGAGAAGATATCATTATGTTGTGTTTTGATGATTAAACCAATGTAGTCGTTATATTTCACAGTAAACTTATATTTTGTCTCAATGGTTGTGTGGTGAAATATGTCTACAAACAAAACAAATACACAATGAAAGGTTTTGAATGGAAGACTGGCTGCGTAACAAATGTTACCAGTTTGGAGTTTTGTACAAAGAGTTTAGAAAATTCACCACATACAGTGCCGTGCAAAAGTATTCATCCCCCTTGGTGTTTTTCCTATTTTGTTGCATTACAACCTGTAATTTAAATTGATTTTTATTTGGATTTCATGTAATGAACATACACAAAATAGTCAAAATTGGTGAAGTGAAATGAAAAAAATTAATTTTTTCAAAAAATTCTACAAAATAAATAACGGAAAAGTGGTGCATCCATATGTATGCACCCCCTTTGCTATGAAGCCCCTAAATAAGATCTGGTACAACCAATTACCTTCAGAAGTCACATAATTAGTTAAATAAAGTCCACCTGTGTGCTATGTAGCTCAGTTGGTAGAGCATGGCGCTTGCAATGCCAGGGTTGTGGGTTCGTTTCCCATGGGGGGCCAGTATGAAAATGTATGCACTCACTAACTGTAAGTTGCTCTGGATAAGAGCGTCTGCTAAATGACTAAAATGTAAATGTAAATGCTATCTAAGTGTCACATGATCTGTCATATGATCTCAGTATATATACACCTGTTCTGAAAGGCTCCAGAGTCTGCAACACCACTAACCAAGGGGCACCACCAAGCAAACGGCACCATGAAGACCAAGGAGCTCTCCAAACAGGTCAGGGACAAAGTTGTGGAGAAGTACAGATCAGGGTTGGGTTATAAAAAAATATCAGAAATTTAAACATCCCACGGAGCACCATTAAATCCATTATAAAAAAATCGAAAGAATATGGCACCACAACAAACCTGCCAAGAGAGGGGGCCGCCCACCAAAACTAATGGACCAGGCAAGGAGGGCAAAACTAATGGACCAGGCAAGGAGGGCATTAATCAGAGAGGCAACAAAGAGACCAAAGAAAACCCTGAAGGAGCTGCAAAGCTCCACAGCGGAGATTGGAGTATCTGTCCATAGGACCACTTTAAGCCGTACACTCCACAGAGCTGGGCTTTACTGAAGAGTGGCCAGAAAAAAGCCATTGCTTAAAGAAAAAAATAAGCAAACACATTTGGTGTTCGCCAAAAGCCATGTGGGAGACTCCCCAAACATATGGAAGAAGGTACTCTGGTCAGATGAGACTAAAATTTAGCTTTTTGCCCATCAAGGAAAACGCTATGTCTGGCTCAAACCCAACACCTCTCATCACCCCGAGAACACCATCCCCACAGTGAAGCATGGTGGTGGCAGCGTCATGCTGTGGGGATGTTTTTCATCGGCAGGGACTGGGAAACTGGTCAGAATTGAAGGAATGATGGATGGTGCTAAATACAGGGAAATTCTTGAGGGAAACCTATTTCAGTCTTCCAGAGATTTGAGACTGGGACGGAGGTTCACCTTCCAGCAGGACAATGACCCTAAGCATACTGCTAAAGCAACACTCGAGTGGTTTAAGGGGAAACATTTAAATGTCTTGGAATGGCCTAGTCAAAGCCCAGACCTCAATCCAATTGAGAATCTGTGGTATGACTTAAAGATTGCTGTACACCAGCGGAACCCATCCAACTTGAAGGAGCTGGAGCAGTTTTGCCTTGAAGAATGGGCAAAGATCCCAGTGGCTAGATGTACCAAGCTTATAGAGACATACCCCAAGAGACTTGCAGCTGTAATTGCTGCAAAAGGTGGCTCTACAAAGTATTGACTTTGGGGGGGTGAATAGTTATACACGCTCAAGTTTTCAGTTTTTTTGTCTTATTTCTTGTTTGTTTCACAAGAAAAAATATTTTGCATCTTCAAATTTGTAGGCATGTTGTGTAAATCAAATGATACAAACCCCCTCAAAATCAATTTTAATTCCAGGTTGTAAGGCAACAAAATAGGAAAAATGCCAAGGGGGGTGAATACTTTCGCAAGCCACTGTATAGAGCACTACTTTTGACCACAGCCCAAGTACTGCACTATATACAGAATAGGGTGCCAATTGGGACGCGGATATGAAACCCACTCCCCAAGGCCTTGTCTGTCAGTCAGCATACCAGCGGTGCTGGGAGAATGGGAGATTGTGTCATGTAAACAAAAAAACGAAACGTCCCCAACCAGATGTGACAATCCAAACACTGACATGCCATGTGATTATTGAGAGGAGAGGCTCCAGCCAGGCCTGACATAAACAAGACATCCGTCATGTCATCACAGGGTTTAATACACACACACATTCTAGGATCCCACCATGGGAAGTTTGGTCCGTTCTAAGGATACGTCCCAAATGACACTTTATTCCCTATATTTTGATCAGAGCCCTATGGGCCCTGGTCAAAAGTAGTGCACTAAATAGGGAATAGGGTGCCATTTTGGACGCAGACAAAAGAGAGATGGAACATATGCTGTGTAACAGGAGGACAGTCAGCAACAGTCATGAGTGAGTCCATGTGGATTCTGCCCCTTGGAGGTTGCCTCTGGCTTGGCCTCTGGGGCTGTGTGTGCGTGGGGACACCCAGTGGAGATGTGGCTGCCTGCAGTGTTGGGAGGCTGAGGGGAGAGCGTGTTGGTTAAAGGACCTCACAGACAGACAAACCGAGGCCTGCTGGGCGGACAAAGACAGAGGAGAGGAGACACACACAGAGATCAGAGGGGCAGCATGCTGTTTGCACTCTTGTGGCTTTGCCTCACTGGGCTCCCCCCTAAAACAGGCCCCTCACTGGGCTCCCCCTAAAACAGGCACCAGCAGATTTAGGGTAGTCACCCACACAGCCAGGTCACCCACACGGCCAGGTCACCCACACAGCCAGGTCACCCACATAGCCAGGTCACCCACACAGCCAGGTCACCCACATGGCCAGGCCACCCACACAGCCAGGTCACCCACACAGCCAGGTCACCCACACAGCCAGGTCACCCACACGGCCAGGCCACCCACACAGCCAGGTCACCCACACAGCCAGCTCATCCACACAGCCAGGTCACCCACACAGCCAGGTCACCCACACGGCCAGGTCACCCAGGTCACCCACACAGCCAGGTCACCCACACGGCCAGGTCACCCATACAGCCAGGTCACCCACACAGCCAGGTTACCCACACAGCCAGGTCACCCACACAGCCAGGTCACCCACACGGCCAGGCCACCCACACAGCCAGGTCACCCACACAGCCAGGTCACCCACACAGCCAGGTCACCCACACGGCCAGGTCACCCACACAGCCAGGTCACTCACAACGCCAGGTCACCCACACAGCCAGGTCACCCACACAGCCAGGTCACCCACACAGCCAGATCACCCACACAGCCAGGTCACCCACACGGCCAGGTCACCCATTCAGCCAGGTCACCCACACAGCCAGGTCACCCACACAGCCAGGTCACCCACACAGCCAGGTCACCCACACGGCCAGGTCACCCATTCAGCCAGGTCACCCACACAGCCAGGTCACCCACACGGCCAGGTCACCCATTCAGCCAGGTCACCCACACGGCCAGCACCACACACACATTTACACATAGAGCACAGATGCTCACACACTCATACCCCTAGAGGATCAACTATAAAGTGTGATGATGTGCTTATGTTTTAGTAACATACTTTAGATTTTGCTTTATGAACCACAATTGGTGCCAGAGGAGGGGAATATCTGTTGGAACGACCAAGGAACAACCTCGTGTTTTTAAACAATTGTAAAATCCACAACATACCTCCCCTTTCCCGGCTCTCCCTCATCCATGTTTGGGTGGGACTTTTACTGTAAATCCAGGCACTACGTAAGGTAGAGTAAACTCCTATCTCTTCTTCTCTCTGCTCCGTTTTATCTCAAGCTAGCCAAACTACAAGCTGCCCAGAGTTATGGGAATCATTAAGCACTAGAAATATGAACAGTGCCAGACATGTGTAAAACAGTCAAAGACTTGACACCATGCACTCACCAGGCACAGCACAGCGCACAGACATGCCAGGCCCTTCCGACAGGGAGTTGCCCACCGTTTATTGCTTTGGCTCATCAAAACCATGCAGTCTAGATATTTCCTGTGTCTGGCACCTGTGTCTTGGACCTTTTTGTGTTGGAGTAAAAGGTGCTTTACATACTGTACGTAAATGTGAAAAGAACGTATACAAGAGGAATGTTTTATGAAGCAGATAATTGAAATTACAGTCATTATAATTACTAACCTCTAGAAAATATGCTACACATCAACTGCTAAAAGGATCAGCTAAAGCAGGGTTCTTCAATTCCGGTCCTGGAGGGCCGAAACACTTCTGTTTTTTATTTCTACCTGGTAGTTAATTGCACTCACCTGGTGTCCCAGTTCTGAATTAGCCCCTGATTAGAAGGAGAGGATGAAAAACAGAGGTGTTTCGGCCCTCCAGGACCGGAATTGAAGAACCCTGAGCTAAAGGATTGTGTCAGGGTTTCACTACTTCACTACAAGAGTTTTCCCTAATTTCTCATAATCCCAAGGTGGAATGTAACAGATAGCAATGTCACCACATTGCCTGACAAACCTATTCAGAGAAATTAAAAAGTTTGAATGTTTACTGAAAGTTTACTGAACGTTTGACATTTACCTAAATCATTATTTGAAGTTTACAGCATGTTTGAAGTTTACTGAAATCAATCCTTGAAGTTTACTGGATGTCAAGTGAGGCATTCTGAGAAGGCAGCCAAAGATTTTCCCAGACTGTCAAAACAGCTCACGGTGCTGCAGGGGTGGGCTATAGGGCTGGAGCACATACTGTATGCCTAAATCATATGAATAACTGTGTAAACTCCATGTTACTACTTCTTGGAATGGTGATTGGCTTGTTGTAGGCTCTAGACTTAGAGTATGCAATCGAAAAAGATCATTACAATTTTCTTTACCCTTCATCTCATGGAAATTATGTTCAATATCATTAGCCTAAATGTTTCTTGTAAATACACCCGCCTTTTCTCAAGAAGAAAATAGTTATATAGTTAACCTACATATCACTTGTCACCACTTCTCCCACAATCCTACATCTTTCGGGCAGACGATAAAAGGAGTGTTTTCATACTGTTCAGCTTGTCCTAACAAGAATCTCTCGCTTTGTGCTATGCTATCATGTCTGGAAATCCTGTAAACGACACATGTCCTTTAGCTGCTGCCTGTAGGAGAATCAAATCTGAAATGTGTGGACGCACAGACAGGCTCAGAGAGTATGTTTATCTATGTCATCAGTGGATGACCGTGAATGGGCCTGTTTTTGTTTCCATGGCAGCTAGGGCCCCAACGCTGGCCCTGGAAGTGGTGCAAACACAAACCACACTGAACATGTTGTGTTTCAGTCGCACTGCAACTCAGAGGGAGGCAGAGGTCGGCCCGAGACGCACTCCCTGGGTGGTCTGGCCGGTGAATGTTTATGATCTAAACCAACCTAATCCAACTGGCTTGTTAAAGGGAATCGAGAATGATTTACAAGAGCTGCTACAGCCAGGAATAGGAAATCAGAGGAAATCACGGCAGAGCTTCAAGTCTGTGGCAGCCTTATGGATCAGGCAGGGCCTTCTCTCTATCTCTTTATTCTCATCATGGCCCTGAAACAGTTCTTTACATCAATGCCTTTGATTGCCAAAATGATCAAGCTTTGATTGTCATGATCCAGGGTCAGTGGAATGCAATGGGTTATGAAGTTATGAAGTTTTGCACCTGCATTTCCATGGTTTCGCATCTAAGAAATTTCCCACAGAAAGAGGAACAACAAATCTTATTAGCGGCTATGTTTTTTTTTTTTCTTTCTGAAAATACAATGCCATGTGTTGTGTCTGTGCAGAGTTTGAACTTGATCTGTAAAAACCACAACTTTAGTTCTAATACTCCCTCTCAAGTTGCACATTCTAACATAGTATATCTAACAATTGGAAACAAGTTATTAAATCATAAGCTTAAATGTATTGGAATCATTGCCCTCTGACCAGGGTAACTATTAAGAATATAAAAAATACATCTGATATTTTCAAAGCACTAACATTTGTTTCGGAGGTATAGCATAGCCAGAAAATAGTATGGTCTCATAATACCTCTTATAAACGTTAGTTTACCAGTTTCAGACACTTCCTTGGTCTGTACTTTGTGCCATAATACTAAGAGCACATTTTCTGCTACTTACATTATTATGAAATATCAATTGGACCTCACAGTTGCCTCTTTATGTTTTGGGTCCAGAAATGTGGAATGTCATGCTCATGTTGTAAAAAAGGCAAGGGGATAATCTCACAGTGTCAGTGCTATAGGTTCACTTTTATGATAGCCTTAGTTTCAGCCAGAACCCCTTTTTATGACAAGAGTAATGCCACCTGCATGTAGAAAACACCTTGTAAATGGGGTTGATGGGGAGGACCAGGAGACTATAAAGAACCATTTGTAGTAGAAACATGTCATGTGAGCCAAATCTGAATAATTTTTAGTTCATGGCTTTTATTCACTCTCAGATGAATGCATGCTGCCGTATTCTACATCAATTTTTCACCATTTTGAGTTACAGAGCCAGGCCAAGGCTAGCCCCTCACGGGATGATCAGGTCAGATTCTCATTCAATTTCAGGCAAAGACAAACGTTCTACTTGGATGTTATGTGTATTCACCTTATAGCCAGTGGGATAACCACTTAACAATATGTTGTTGTTTTTTTTGTTTTTTTGTGGGGGGTGGGGTAAGGGGGGGTAGAAGGATTACTTTATCCTATCCCAGGTATTCCTTAAAGAGGTGGGGTTTCAAGTGTCTCCGGAAGGTGGTGAGTGACTCCGCTGTCCTGGCGTCTTGAGGGAGCTTGTTCCACCATTGGGGTGCCAGAGCAGCGAAAAGTTTTGACTGGGCTGAGCGGGAACTGTGCTTCCGCAGAGGTAGGGGGGCCAGCAGGCCAGAGGTGGATGAACGCAATGCCCTCGTTTGGGTGTAGGGACTGATGAGAGCCTGAAGGTACGGAGGTGCCGTTCCCCTCACAGCTCCGTAGGCAAGCACCATGGTCTTGTAGCAGATGCGAGCTTCAGCTGGAAGCCAGTGGAGTGTGCGGAGGAGCGGGGTGACGTGAGAGAACTTGGGAAGGTTGAACACCAGACGGGCTGCGGCATTCTGGATGAGTTGTAGGGGTTTAATGGCACAGGCAGGGAGCCCAGCCAACAGCGAGTTGCAGTAATCCAGACGGGAGATGACAAGTGCCTGGATTAGGACCTGTGCCGCTTCCTGTGTAAGGCAGGGTCGTACTCTCTGAATGTTGTAGAGCATGAACCTACAGGATCGAGTCACCACCTTGATGTTAGCGGAGAACGACAGGGTGTTGTCCAGGGTCACACCAAGGCTCTTTGAACTCTGGGAGGAGAACACAACGGAGTTGTCAACCGTGATGGCGAGATCATGGAACGGGCAGTCCTTCCCCGGGAGGAAGAGCAGCTCCGTCTTGCCAAGGTTCAGCTTGAGGTGGTGATCCGTCATCCACACTGATATGTCTGCCAGACATGCAGAGATGCGATTCGCCACCTGGTTATCAGAAGGGGGAAAGGAGAAGATTAGTTGTGTGTCGTCTGCGTAGCAATGATAGGAGAGGCCATGTGAGGATATGACAGAGCCAAGTGACTTGGTGTATAGCGAGAATAGGAGAGGGCCTAGAACTGAGCCCTGGGGGACACCAGTGGTGAGAGCACGTGGTGCGGAGACAGATTCTCGCCACGCCACTTGGTAGGAGCGACCGGTCAGGTAGGATGCAATCCAAGAGTGAGCCGCGCCGGAGATGCCCAACTCGGAGAGGGTGGAGAGGAGGATCTGATGGTTCACAGTATCAAAGGCAGCAGACAGGTCTAGAAGGACAAGAGCAGAGGAGAGAGAGCTAGCTTTAGCAGTGCGGAGAGCCTCCGTGACACAGAGAAGAGCAGTCTCAGTTGAATGACCAGTCTTGAAACCTGACTGGTTTGGATCAAGAAGGTCATTCTGAGAGAGATAGCAAGAGAGTTGGCTAAAGACGGCACGCTCAAGAGTTTTGGAGAGAAAAGAAAGAAGGGATACTGGTCTGTAGTTGTTGACATCGGAGGGATCGAGTGTAGGTTTTTTGAGAAGGGGTGCAACTCTCGCTCTCTTGAAGACGGAAGGGACATAGCCAGCGGTAAAGGATGAGTTGATGAGCGAGGTGAGGTAAGGGAGAAGGTCACCGGAGATGGTCTGGAGAAGAGAGAAGGGGATAGGGTCAGCGGGCAGGTTGTTGGGCGGCCGGCCATCACAAGTCGCAAGATTTCATCTGGAGAGAGAGGGGAGAAAGAAGTCAAAGCATAGGGTAGGGCAGTGTGAGCAGGACCAGCAGTGTCATTTGACTTAACAAACGAGGATCGGATGTCGTCAACCTTCTTTTCAAAATGGTTGACGAAGTCATCCACAGAGAGGGAGGAGGGGGGAGGGGGATTCAGCAGGGAGGAGAAGGTTGCAAAGAGCTTCCTAGGGTTAGAGGCAGATGCTTGGAATTTAGAGTGGTAGAAAGTGGCTTTAGCAGCAGAAACAGAGAAAGAAAATTTAGAGAGGAGGGAGTGAAAAGATGCCAGGTCTGCAGGGAGTCTAGTTTTCCTCCATTTCCGCTCGGCTGCCCGGAGCCCTGTTCTGTGAGCTCGCAATGAGTCGTCAAGCCACGGAGCAGGAGGGGAGGACCGAGCCGGCCGGGAGGTTAGGGGACATAGAGAGTCAAAGGATGCAGAAAGGGAGGAGAGGAGGGTTGAGGAGGCAGAATCAGGAGATTGGAGGGAGAAGGATTGAGCAGAGGGAAGAGATGATAGGATGGAAGAGGAGAGAGTAGCGGGAGAGAGAGAGCAAAGGTTGTGACGGCACATTACCATCTGAGTAGGGGCAGAGTGAGTAGTGTTGGAGGAGAGCGAGAGAGAAAAGGACACAATGTAGTGGTCGGAGACATGGAGGGGAGTTGCAGTGAGATTAGTAGAAGAACAGCATCTAGTAAAGATGAGGTCAAGCATATTGCCTGCCTTGTGAGTAGGGGGGACGGTGAGAGGGTGAGGTCAAAAGAGGAGAGGAGTGGAAAGAAGGAGGCAGAGAGAAATGAGTCAAAGGTAGACGTAAGGAGGTTAAAGTCACCCAGAACTGTGAGGGGTGAGCCATCCTCAGGAGAGGAACTTATCAAGGCGTCAAGCTCATTGATGAACTCTCCAAGGGAATCTGGAGGCCGATAAATGACAAGGATGTTAAGCTTGAATGGGCTAGTGACTGTGACAGCATGGAATTCAAATGAGGAGATAGACAGATGGCTCAGGGGAAAAATAGATAATGTCCACTTGGGAGAGATGAGGATTCCTGTGCCACCACCCCGCTGACCAGATGCTCTCGGTGTATGCGAGAACACATGGTCAGACGAGGAGAGAGCAGTAGGAGTAGCAGTGTTTTCAGTGGTAATCCATGTTTCCGTCAGCGCCAAGAAGTCGAGGAACTGGAGGGTAGCATAGGCTGAGATGAACTCTGCCTTGTTGGCCACAGAACGGCAGTTCCAGAGGCTGCCGGAGACCTGGAACTCCACGTGGGTCGTGCGTGCAGGGACCACCAGGTTAGAGAGGCAGCAGCCACGTGGTATGAGGCGTTTGTATAGCCTGTGCGGAGAGGAGAGAACAGGGATAGACAGAGGCATAGTTGACAGGCTACAGAAAATGGCTACAATAATGCAAAGGAGATCGGAATTAAATGAACTAAACATCTGGGAAAGCGAGAGAGCGGGGCCTCCCTCACTTACGTTTCACTGAAACACCGAAATATAACTCTCCCAACTTCCACCTCAGAAACTATAATTAATGTAAACTACAGCGGTTCAATGTTTTCTAGGAACAGACTAACTTAGTTTATTCAGCTAGCTAACTTGGTACATTATTCTTCTGTGAAAAACCGTCCAGGGCACCGAATCACATGACGCTACAGCCAACTAGCATGCCAGCCTCCAACAACACGGTTTAGCACCAATACTCTGCCACAAATCCAATGCAAGTCAATGGTACCAATATAAGCGTTTTCGCGCTTCATGTCCAAATCATCTATAAGTAACTTCATTGAGTTACACAATCAGTTCTTAGATCCTTTGGGTCAGATGATTTGGACATTAAGCGTGAAAATGCTAATATAATGTAGGTGCCATTGACTTGCATTGGAGTTGTGCCACAAATACTCAAAAGTTACCATTTGAAACAGTGGCCAGGTAAACAAAAACAAATAATGGATTGTTGTCATATCTTCTCAATAGACTGCTTACAGGTTAAGGAAACCAATATGTCATTTTATAATTTGGGTGACTATCCCTTTAACCTTTCCCATTTTCTTTTTGATAGGCTACCATGAGGTGATTTCAAGTTAATTTTTAAAGGATGAACTAATGATTTCTGCCTTCCATATCATTAAAATAAAATGTGTGTGTTTAGCCGCTTCTAGAAATGTTAATACTGTACATCTAATATTTGTTTGTGATCATTAAGCGGGATTTCATTGGCAACGTGTCAGTGGTCCAGTTGTGTACCTTTTTATTGAGGAGGTAGACTACTACACTACCTGCCAGTTGGCAAACTCCGCTCCCATCATTAACACATGATTATCTGGGTGGTCTAATTGCTGTTTTTCACCACATTAAAAACATTCTTGTGACTAAGCAATACTATGTCAAGGTGACCAGAAGGAGTTTAAAATGTGTTCTCATAGTTGTGCACTGAACATTTACAAAGTTCTCCCTCTTTCCCTTCTCCCTCTCTTCAGAGTGAACTGCAACAGCTTGTCTTGTTATTCCAGTGTTTCCACTACAGGCAGCTACCAACGAAGCTCATCTCCTGTCCAGAGAAAACAAAGCCACGCCACATTCCCAGAGTTTAATTTGCTGTTACATCGGAGGTCTGAGAAATGGGGTTTGGGGTCTGTCTGGAGGAGCTGGGTGGCTGGTAATCTGCACTGGTGGGGGCCTCAGCCCAGCCTGGAAATTGCTGGTGTGAATCCTTAGGAACACTCTCCCTGTAAAGACACATAAAGTAGCTTTCCTTTCCTACATTTTTTAAAATGATAAAATCATTATAATAAACTTCATGAAAACATTTTTAAGCATCAAAGTTTTCAAATTAGCATGTCAACCAAATAGCAAATTATGGCAATAGCCTAGATAAAAAGCTGTGATAAGGATAAAATGTAAAACAGCAGACATATGAAAAAGGCTAATGTTATCTCATTCTCACAGAAAATAAACAACAAACATATTGATGATGATGAGGATACTGATAGTGTTGTTTTTGTTGACTGTGTAAATCCTGAATTGTTTCATTCTGACCAATGACTGTAGGAACCAAATATCCGTTTTTAGATGTAGTTTTCTCCCGGACCGATTTCATCAACGGTAGGGAGGTGTCATCATACAAGCTAGCATGGTGCTAGTCAGTTAATCGAACTGTCTCTAATACAATTTTGTTGATCCACAAAAAGTTATTACCACGTATCGGTCAAGGTCTGTACATATTATAATAAGCTCACGAAATTTTTGATCTCGGTTGAGACTGTGGAATCTTTCACGATAGCGAACTCTTTGTTAGCTAACGTTTGTTAGCCAGCTTGCGAACACTAGTGACAGCACAGCGCTGTCATTTGGGTCACGAGTGTGTTGCTGCTGAATAAACCAGTTTACGTTCTCCAAAAGGTAGGTCACATATGTGATTTGCTTCATCTGCTACTGGGAGCCATACATTGTCAATTGGTATTACTGCTTGCAAGTACTGAATCAGTTTGTTAGCCATTGAACTGTTAGCTAGAAAGGTAACGTTAACTAGCTAGCTGACCGTTTGTGTGGTGTGCTTGGGTCACGTTTTTGGGATAACGCAGGAACTTGCTTACTGTATGCCGTCAGCAAGAGAGCAAGTCTGGTTATCAGTACAATCATGTTGATGTGGTCATATAAATTGGACCCCTGGTGTGTGTGTGTGTCCCAGGTGTATAACAGAAGATGGAGCTGCAGGCAGTATTGATGGCTGCTGGTGGTGGGTCTCGTATGATGGACCTGACCTACAACACCCCCAAACCTCTGCTACCTGTAGGGAACAAGCCCCTCATCTGGTACCCCCTCAACCTGCTGGAGAGAGTGGGATTTGAAGGTAATATTCTCTATGTTTATGGCTTTATCCAATCAAACCCACTTTGTTGTATTACAGTAGCACTTTTTGTCATGGTCAAATTAAATCCCAGAATCATGGTGTTTGATACTAGAACTACCAAGTAGACTCCCTCTGGTAGATGCTTCCTGTTTTCAGAATAAGAGGTGTGTGTGTGTGTGTGTGTTTGTGTGGGGTGGGGTGGGGGGGCAGTATCAGTAGTGTGCAAACACTGTAGAAGGTTCCAGTCTTACTGCTTCAGACACCTCTTACAGGCTGTAATGACACTTTCAAGGTAACACAAAGCAGCTAAATACTTCAACAATGTAAAAGATATTCACATTTATGTATGACCTGAATGCAACAGTTCTAAATTGAAGAGTGAAGATACCACTTCTCCATGTTATTTAAGACTGTATGGATAACACGGCCAGTGCCATCTCACCTCATCCCACATGACAGAGCAGGCCAGCAACTCTACTGTTCTGTGCTGTACTCTACAGTGTGCCCCAATAACATCCCCACCCACACCATATTCCAGGGTTCCCCAACTGAATTTGGCCCATGGGTGGTTTTATTTGGCCCCCCAAGTTTTCTGAGCTAGAAAGAAACTGATTTTATTTTTGGAACTCTGTTCCCAAGTATTCCCACGCATAATAGAGAGACACATGCGATCGTATACAAATGTGAGCAAGGTTTGAAATTATTATGTTTTAGTCAAATATTATAACTGTTTGGGCTTGTTGCTGTCAATTTGCAGTCTACAAATGATTTGCAGTCTACTGTGTACTGTACTGAACTCTACTCCACTCTATTCTACTCTACTGTACAGTACAGGACGGTACTATATTTGAACTATACTATTTTTCTTTACTGTATTTTTGTATTTGCATTTATTATGGATCCCCACAGCGGGGACTGGGGCGGCAGGTAGCTTAGTGGTTAAGAGCGTTGTGCCAGTAACCGAAAGGTCGCTGGTTCTAATCCCCGAGCCGACTAGGTGAAAAATCTGTCTGTGCCCTTGAGCAAGGCACTTAACCCTAATTGCTCCTGTAAGTCGCTCTGGATAAGAGCGTCTGCTAAATGACGTAAAATGTAAATGTTCCGGCCCCCCGACCACCCACTCAATAAAAATCATTACGTGGCTAAATCTAGTTGATGATCCTTCCCATATTTGTTGATGCATGAACCAACGGCACAATAAAGGTCACTTAGGAGTACTGCTCTAGGGCTGACAGTGGCAGAGCCATTATTTAAGGACGTATACCACATTTACAACACCTTGGTCTCCTACTCCTATGTGCGTTACTTAGTATTTGTTTCAGAACATAAGGCGTTGGCTTATAGCCTAGCTAACATGTTTTTTGGAATACATGAGTCTAGCTAAGAAACTTGCAGTTAAGACAAAGTGAATGCATGGGTAGACCTATTTACAGTGTTTATAGGTCCCGGCAGTGGAGTCAGTTTGCTGCCAGGCCTCTACGTAGCTCAGACAGTCAGGCTGCATTTGGGTAATGATAAGTCAGAGGTAATTATTGGGGGATAAATGACTAAGATTGTTATAGAGAGCACTATTTTCCCCTCTAATGATATGGCCCAGGGCTTGATATATGACTCCTCTCTAGTTGTAATAGCCATCCACTGTGGTCTGGGAAAGCTGTTCTTGGCCTCCTCTGTGCTTCAGTAAAGTGCACATGAGGGCCCTCCACTAGAGTGTCAGTATTCTGGAAGGTGTGTTGTGTCTGGTTAGGAGTGAGTGGATTTTGGAGGATTTTTTTATGATTTCTTGTCGAGTTCCTCATTGTCGTTAGTGTTGAAGTAGCCTAAGGTCATTTCCATGTAAAAGGACCCATGAGCACCAACATGTGAAGTTCATAGGAGAATGTCAAATTGGGTGTCAGATGAAAGCTAAGAGTGAATGTTTTTGAGAAATTAAGTCATATGTACATTTTCAACCATTTTCCACCCAAAATATTTGCAATAAGCAAAGGCTTTGATTTCTTGTCAAACGGATGGAAAATAGATAGAAAACATCAACCATAAAAACTCTTAGAAGGTATTTGAATACATGAAAACACTAATGTTGAAGTAAAGACCTCTCCCAACTAATATCAACACTTATATTTAGTTTAGGATCATTTCTCTGCCTTCTGTACGTTTAAGAAACATTGCCTTGTGCTTTGAAATTCTGTTACCAAAAAAACACATCTTTAAGATATTTTCTAATTTCTCTCCCTCATGAGGAGGGAGGATAATGACATTTCAAATCAAATCAAATCAAATCAAATCAAATTTTATTGGTCACATGCGCCGAATACAACAGGTGCAGACATTACAGTGAAATGCTTACTTACAGCCCTTAACCAACAGTGCATTTATTTTAAACAAAAAAGTAAGAATAAAACAACAACAAAAAAGTGTTGAGAAAAAAAGAGCAGAAGTAAAAATAAAGTGACAGTAGGGAGGCTATATATACAATAGAATAAAGTGACAGTAGGGAGGCTATATATACAGGGGGGTACCGTTGCATAGTCAATGTGCGGGGGCACCGGCTAGTTGAGGTAGTTGAGGTAATATGTACATGTGGGTAGAGTTAAAGTGACTATGCATAAATACTTAACAGAGTAGCAGCAGCGTAAAAAGTATGGGGTGGGGGGCAGTGCAAAGTCCGGGTAGCCATGATTAGCTGTTCAGGAGTCTTATGGCTTGGGGGTAGAAGCTGTTGAGAAGTCTTTTGGACCTAGACTTGGCACTCCGGTACCGCTTGCCGTGCGGTAGCAGAGAGAACAGTCTATGACTAGGGTGACTGGAGTCTTTGACAATTTTGAGGGCCTTCCTCTGACACCGCCTGGTATAGAGGTCCTGGATGGCAGGGAGCTTTGCCCCTGTGATGTACTGGGCCGTACGCACTACCCTCTGTAGTGCCTTGCGGTCAGAGGCCAAGCAGTTGCCATACCAGGCGGTGATGCAACCAGTCAGGATGCTCTCGATGGTGCAGCTGTAGAATCTTTTGAGGATCTGAGGACCCATGCCAAATCTTTTTAGTCTCCTGAGGGGGAATAGGCTTTGTCGTGCCCTCTTCACGACTGTCTTGGTGTGTTTGGACCATGATAGTTCGTTGGTGATGTGGACACCAAGGAACTTGAAGCTCTCAACCTGTTCCACTACAGCCCCGTCGATGAGAATGGGGGCGTGCTCAGTCCTCTTTTTTTTCCTGTAGTCCACAATCATCTCCTTTGTCTTGGTCACGTTGAGGGAGAGGTTGTTGTCCTGGCACCACACGGCCAGATCTCTGACCTCCTCCCTATAGGCTGTCTCATCGTTGTCGGTGATCAGGCCTACCACTGTTGTGTCGTCGGCAAACTTAATGATGGTGTTGGAGTCGTGCCTGGCCATGCAGTCATGGGTGAACAGAGAGTACAGGAGGGGACTGAGCACGCACCCCTGAGGGGCCCCCGTGTTGAGGATCAGTGTGGCAGATGTGTTGTTACCTACCCTTACCACCTGGGTGCGGCCCGTCAGGAAGTCCAGGATCCAGTTGCAGAGGGAGGTGTTTAGTCCCAGGATCCTTAGCTTAGTGATGAGCTTTGAGGGCACTATGGTGTTGAATGCTGAGCTGTAGTCAATGAATAGCATTCTCACGTAGGTGTTCCTCTTGTCCAGGTGGGAAAGGGCAGTGTGGAGTGCGATAGAGATTGCATCATCTGTGGATCTGTTGGGGCGGTATGCAAATTGGAGTGGGTCTAGGGTTTCTGGGATTATGCTGTTGATGTGAGCCATGACCAGTCTTTCAAAGCACTTCATGGCTACAGACGTCAGTGCCACGGGTCGGTAGTCATTTAGGCAGGTTATCTTAGAGTTCTTGGGCACGGGGACTATGGTGGTCTGCTTGAAACATGTTGGTATTACAGACTCAGTCAGGGACATGTTGAAAATGTCAGTGAAGACACTTGCCAGTTGGTAACAAGTACAAGTTCACAGAAGTAACAAGTAAAGGTAGACCTATCAATTAGTTATAGTGTTTTTACTGATATCAATTTTGTTTATGAATTATTAAGTGATTTAAACTCGAAATTCTGTTACCAAATCGGTAACATAATTTCTGAAAATGGGTAACAGAATTTCTGTAATTGAATTGGCTACAATGGGAAATCATGGCAAACCACAGTTGTCACCTGCTACTGTCCTCCCTTCCACTGGCATACTGTTATGTTCAGCTGATAACTGTTTTCTTTCTCTTTCTGTTGTCTGGTGGTCATAGCAAGAGTGTTAAATGTCTGGACAACCCCTCCCTCCCTCCCTCCCCCCTCTCTCTCTCTCTCTCTCTCTCTCTACTCTCCCTCTCCAATTAATGTCACCTCTTTCCATTTACTGTAACCAGCATCCTCACGCACTGAACACCGACCGACACCAGATGTCCATAGACATTGAAAAGCAGTTGAAATTTGGTCAGTCCGCCCTGGTCTTGATTTCAACGTCCACAGATGTTGTTTTTTGGTCCGGTCTGGACCAGCCTTGATTTCAACGTCTACATACGTCTGGACCGGCCTTCATTTGGCCCAAACATAGACGTCCATGATTGGTTCAGATTTGGTCCGGTGGACCGGACCGGACCGGACCAAATCTGAACCAATCATAGATGTCTATGTTTCACAAGTTTGGACAGTACAGTACACTAGAGTACAGAACAGACTATGGGAGGCGCACAGTACTACATAGAGCCATGACTACATGGAACTATATTCCACATCAGGTAACTGATGCAAGCAGTAGAATCAGATTAAAAAAACAGATTAAAATACACCTTATGGAACAGCGGGGACTGTGAAGCAACACAAACATAGGCACAGACACATGCATACACACACATGATAACATACGCTCTATACACACACGTACACATAGATTTGTTGTAGATATGTGGTAGTAGGGGCCTGAGGGCACACACTTAGTGCTGTGAAATCTGTTATTCAATTATTATAATGTAAAAATTTTTTTTATTATAACTGCCTTAATTTTGCTGGACCCCAGGATGGGGATCCATAATAAATACAAATACAAAAATACAGTAAAGAAAAATAGTATAGTTCAGTCAAATATAGTACCGTCCTGTACTCCTCAATAGAGTGGAGTAGAGTACAGTACACAGTAGAGCACACTAGAGTTGAGTGTACTGTACTGTACTGTACTGAACTCTACTCTACTCTACTGTTCTGTGCTGTACTGTACTGAGCTCTCCTGTGCAAACTTGTGAAACATAAACGTCTATGATTGGTTGAGATTTGGTCCTGCCTGGACCAAATTTGGTCTTGTTTGGTGGCGGAGGTCATAAAATGCCAAGTAACTTTTTATAATAATGCATTGGAAAAACATTGGGCTTTGTAGTTACAGGAAAATAGGAATTAACAATAGAAGCTAGATTCAGACACCCCACCTCCCCCCTCCCCCCTCCTACAACAACTAGCTTAATCACAGAAAAGGTACCAAATCCAACTCCTCGTTAAGTCCACCTGGGTATAGTGTGCCTAATGTGAAAATCCAAAAGGACTCTATGCAGAAGAGTTATTTCAATATTGTCACCTCTACGTTTAGCCCAAACCTTTTCCATACCAATACACTGCTTGTCATCAGTTCTATGGCCTACTTCCATAAAATGTCTGGAAACAGGAGAGGCGATATCGCAGCACTTATTGTTGCTGCGGTATTCATTAAGCCGGATTGTCAGTCTCCGTGATGTCTGACCAATGTAAAATGTGTTTTAGCAGGGAAACATTAACAAATAAACTACATGGGTAATGTTGCAGGTTATGCAGGTCCTCTGTAGCTCAGCTGGTAGAGCACGGCGCTTGTAACGCCAAGGTAGTGGGTTCGATCCCCGGGACCACCCACACACAAAAATGTATGCACGCATGACTGTAAGTCGCTTTGGATAAAAGCGTCTGCTAAATGGCATATTATTATTATTTATTATTATTATACAGGAGTTTATATTATATTTACGGTTGGTGATGGGACACACAAAAAACGGTTGGTGATGGGGTTTACAGTGCCTTCAAAAAGTATTCATATCCCTTCACTTATTCTACATTTTGTTGAGTTACAGCCTGAATTATAAATATGTTTTTCTCAACCATCGACACACAATACCCCATAATGACAGTGAAATGTTTTTATACATTTTTGCTGATTTATTGAAAATAAAATGTCAATTTACATAAGTATTCACACCCCTGAGTCAGTACTTTGTAGAAGCACCTTTGGCAGCGATTACAGCTGTGAGTCTTCCTGGGTAAGTCTCTAAGCACTTTACACACCTGGATTGTGCAACATTTGCCCATTATTCTTTAAAGAATTCTTCAAGCGCTGTCAAATTGGTTGTTGATTATTGCTAGACAACCATTTTGAGGTCTTGCCATATATTTTCAAGTAGATTTAAGTCATAACTGTAACTTGGCCACTCATGAACATTCACTGTCTTCTTGGTATGCAACTCCAGTGTAGATTTGGCCTTGTGTTTTAAGTTATTGTCCTGCTGAAAGGTGAATTCATCTCCCAGTGTCTGGTGGAAAGCAGATTGAACCAGGTTTTCCTCTTGGATTTTGCCTGTGCTTAGCTCTATTCCTTTTATTTGTTATCCTGAAAAACTCCCCAGTCTTTAACAATTACAAGCATAACCATAACATGAAGCAGCCACCACTATGCTTGAAAATATGGAGCAGGGTACTCAGTAATGTGTTGTATTGGATTTGACCTAACCATAACACTTTGTATTCAGGACAAAATGTGAATTGCTTTGACACATTTTTGCAGTATTACTTTAGTGTCTTGTTGCAAACACGATGCATGTTTTGGAAAATTTTTATTCTGTACAGGCTTCCTTCTTTTCACTCTGTCAATTAGGATACTATTGTGGAGTAACTACAATGTTGTTGATCCATCATCAGTTTTCAATCACAGCCATTTAGCTCTGTAACTGTTTTAAAGTTACCATTATTGCAACTTATTATGTGACTTGTTAAGCACATTTTTACTCCTGAACTTAAGGTTTGCCATAACAAAGGGGTTGAATACTTATTGACTCAAGACATTTCACATTTCAAATTTTCTTAGAAAAATATAATTCCACTTTGACATTCAGCAGAAATGTGTGTAAGCCAGTGACAAAAAAATCTAAATGTAATACATTTTAAATTCAGGCTGTAACACAACAAAATGTGGAAAAAGTCAAGGGTGTGAATACTTTCAGAAGGCACTGTAGATAATTTGGATAGGAAGCACGAAAATGCATACTATCCCACCTGGAATACTTAGTCTAGTCAGAGCCCTCCCAGTCCCTATAGTAACTTCATGTGTGGCAGTATTTACTGTGAGCAGCCAACTAGCAAAGCCCTGCAATTAGCTTTTACAAGGCTAAATACAGCAACAGTAAGCAAACTACTTTGGAAGAAACATTTATGCAGTTAAGACAATGTTTTCGATGTGTTCAAAGACGCACAGATTCCATTTTAAGTGTTTTGAATGATTTAATGCATACAGTGCATTCGGAAAGTATTCAGACCCCTTGACTTTTTCCACATTTTGTTACGTTACAGCCTTATTCTAAAATTGATTACATTGTCCCCCTCCCCTCCCCTCATCAATCTACACACAATACCCCATAATGACAAAGCAAAAACAGGTAATTCTTTGCACATTTATAAAAAATAAAAACTGAAAATATATTTACATACACTACCGTTCAATAGTTTGGGGTCACTTAGAAATTAGTTTGAGAAACAGACACCTCACAGGTCCTCAACTGGCAGCTTCATTAAATAGTACCCACAAAACACCAGTCTCAACGTCAACAGTGAAGAGGCGACTCCGGGATGCTGACCTTCTAGGCAGAGTTCAGGCTCTGGCTGGTCCGCTCAAGGACATTAAGAGACTTGTCCCAAAGCCACTCCTGCGTTGTCTTGGCTGTGTGCTTAGGGTTGTTGTCATATTGGAAGATTAACCTTCGCCCCAATCTGAGGTCCTGAGCGCTCTGTAGCAGGTTTTCATCAAGGATCTCTCTGTACTTTGCTCCGTTCGTCTTTGCCTCAATCCCGACTAGTCTCCCAGTCCCTGCCACTGAAAAACATCCCCACAGTGTGATGCTGCCACCACCATGCTTCACCATAGGGATGGTGCCAGGTTTCCTCCAAACATGATGCTTGGCATTCAGGCCAAAGAGTTCAATCTTGGTTTCATCAGACCAGAGAATCTTGTTTCTCATGGTCTGAGAATCTTTAGGTGCCTTTTGGCAAACTCCAAGCGGGCTCTCATGTGCCTTTTACTGAGAAGTGGCTTCCGTCTGGCCACTCTACCATAAAGGCCTGATTGGTGGAGTGCTGGAGAGATGGTTGTCCTTCTGGAATGTTCTCCCATCTCCACAGAGGAACTCTAGAGCTCTCTCAGAGTGACCATCAGTTCTTGGTCACCTCCCGGACCAAGGCCCTTCTCCCCCAATTGCTCAGTTTGGCTGGGCGGCCAGCTCTAGGAAGAGTATTGGTGGTTCCAAATGGAGGCCATTGTGTTCTTGGGGACCTTCAGTGCTGCAGAAATTTTTTGGTACCCTTCTCCAGATCTGTGCCTCGACACAATCCTGTCTCGGAGCTCTACGGACAATTCCTTTGACCTCATGGCTTGGTTTTTGCTCTGACATGCAATGTCAACTGAGACCTTATATAGGCAGGTGTGTGCCTTTCGAAATCATGTCCAATCAATTGAATTTACCACAAGTGTACTCCAATCAAGTTGTAGAAACAGCTCAAGGACAATCAATGGAAACAGGATGCACCTGAGCTAAGTTTCGAGTCTCATAGCGAAGGGTCTGAATACTTATAATACATTTGCAAACATTTCTAAAAACCTGTCTTCGCTTTGTCATTATGGCATATTGTGTGTAGATTGCTGAGAAAAATAAAATATTTAATCAATTTTAGAATAAGGCTGTAACGTAAAAACAAAATGTGGAAAAAGTCAAGTGGTCTGAATACTTTCCAAGATTCTGCCAGTAAGTAAGTAGTATATTCTGCTACCTGTCACATAGGAGTGACTGGGTTTAGTATTCCTAAATGTCTTTGTTTGTCCTCTATAGAGGTAATTGTGATCACAACCAAAGAGGTGCAGAAGATGATCAGCACAGACCCCAAGATGAAGCTGGATGTGAAGATGAAGTTAGACATAGTGTGTATCCAGGAGGATGCTGACATGGGCACCGCAGACGCCCTCAGACACATCCAGCAGAAAATCAAGGTGGGTCACAGACTCAGACAGTTGATCTCAGAATTTGCATCTCAAATGGCACCCTATTCCCTACATAGTGCACTCCTTTTGACAAGGGCCCATAAGGAGGATAAGGTGCCAATAGGGCCACATATATAGACAGTTGATCTCATAGCCAGATTGGCTGCTCTCTGCCCACGCATTGGCTGGATCTAATGTTGATGCTCCTGGGGGATAAATCCTAACCTTGAGTTATGGGTGTATTACTAGGAAGTTGACACAAGTCATGCAATGAAGTCAATGGGAGATTTGCACACAAAAAAATGTGGCGTTGAATAATCGGATTTCAGGTTGAAATTCGACTTTTAGCAGTAAATACTGTTAAGTGTATCATTCCTATTGTAAACTTGAGATTTTAATGTTTTTAGTGTCATTTTGAATATGGTTTATGTATCAATATACTGTACAAGCATATCAATACAGACCACATTAGTGTACTGTATGTCCAACAGTCCAAGTCAACACGGTCTCATAGGAGAGCACCTCGTTGATAAGGTGGAATCAGTGATTAATTGCTTTGGTATTTGGGGGGCACAGAGTCAGCTTTAGGCTGATAATGGCTGATAATTTGAAAGAAGGAAATTGAGAAAATGCCTGGACAAATGTTCTCACAGAGTGTCAGTGTTTGTACTAGGCCGTGTGGGGAAGGTGGTTCAGCCAGTGAAGGAGCGAGGGTACTACTAGCCCCAGAATGAGCCTATAGAAGACAGGTGCCCCATGTTTCACCTGGACACAGTATGGAAAGGTCAGCGAGGCTATTGAAGCAGGAGATCCTGTGTGCCTCTGGGTGACCACTGAGCCGTGCGTTCCTGGCCCCGGCTAAGCGAAGGGCCTCATTTCACCTGCTGCAAACCTGCCTCCCCCACTCCCTCCCTACAGCCGTTCCCCTCTCTCCCCCTCCCCTTGCTGCTCTTCAAACAGATGATGTCAGAAGCAGCCCGCTGCTGTCCAACGCACGGAGCGGATCTCTGAAACCCACCCTGGTCTGTAGTATTCTGGAGCCGGGACTTGGAGACATGTTGGGGGATCTGGGATCACTGGGGTCCAGAAGGGAGAGATATGGACTGTTGCCTATCTTTCTATATTTGGTATTTTTTGTTGTTGTTGTTGTCCAAATTAGATCATATTCAATGATTTTTGTTATGGTTTTATACACATTGATTTATTCTAGTAAGGAGTAAGTAAACCAGAGATGTTGTACTGTAACTGTATAAAGTATTAAGACAAGTTCAGACTTAAGAGTGATCGTGTGGCTCATCATAAGCCCCTATTCAGACTCTCTGTTTGCATTAAACTTACAGTAAAGCCACATTACAAAAACACAGACATATCCGTTGACTGTCTGGGGGCAAACAGAACCAAGCCGACTCAGCTGGCCTCCAGGGAGAGAAGGGGACTGGCTCCAGCATGCTCCTTCCCTCCCAGTGCCTCCACATGCCTTTATTCCTAATCCAGCACAGTCACGTAGATTAAAGGCATTGCATTGCATAGTCCCCCAGCACACAAACAGACACTGAGGTGATGAGAGAAGAAACCCAAATCCCTGCATAGGAATCACTGTTGTCTCTCCCCTCCCAGACCTTCCCATCAACACGAACACACTGCACCTGGAGAATGATGGGTGTATCTGACTAAATACTGTAAATTCCATCTGCCTAAAGTCACCTATTGAAAAAAGATGAATGTACAAGGACTATGTGTTCAGTGCAGTGATAAAGCATTAAGCCACATTGACGTTTGCCTGTGATTTGGGCAGTATGTATGACACAGAGCAGGCTTTTCATGTGAGTGGGGACACAGGAGACATGGTTGAATGAGAGCAGGAGGTCAGGAGTTCTTGCTATTCCCTCCCATGTGCACGCACACACACACACACACACACACACACACACACACACACACACACACACACACACACAGCTTTTGGTAGAGCTCCCCCCTCTGTCATAAGTGCATACAATAAAAGAGACTACACTTGAATAAGGCTAAAACAAGTTTGAACCAGTCAATCTTTTTCTGATATTTCATTTTTGGGCATGTGTTGGTGATGAGGTATGGATAAGAATGATTATGAACTAATTCTATTGTAATGCAATTTTAAATATTGTTGGATATTATTAGCGTTATCTACAGTACAAAATGCATATTGAAAAAAGCATCCCTCCGCATTATTGTTCATGCACACATAACCCAAACTGTTAAATCGAGATCAGTTGTCACTGGAATGTCTCAACTGTAAATGCAAGTTGAGTGCTCAGCAGAGATTTTGCCTAACTGCTGAAACCAGAGGTGTCTGGCTGATTGCTCAGTCCGCTCAATGAGCATGCGTGCGTGTTGTGTGTGCGTGCTCCGTGTGTGTATGTGCACAATGTGTGTGTTTGTGCGTGCCGTGTGTGTATCCGTCTGTGGACTGTGTAGAGACAGCAGGAATAGCGTGCAGGCCCTCCTGTCAGATAGATAGAGAGAGAGCACACCCTCTCTCCTCTCTCCAGTGCTGCATGCAGGGTGGTCTCACCTGGCTGAGAGGGGAGGGAGCCTGGGAGGGGGGAACAGGGACTTGGGGCAGCCGGGCAGAACCAGGCAGGGGAGGCAGGCAGGCAGTGTGGGTGGCCCTGACCTAACCACCAGAGATCAGGCCTGCTGAAAGGCCACAAACCCTGTCAGATAATCCTCCAGCTGACACCATTCCAGTGTCACATTTTGCGTCCCAAATGGCACCCTACTCACTATCTAGTGCACTACTGTTGACCAGGGCTCGTAGGGCTCAGTTCAAAGTAGTGCACTATATAGGGAATAGGGTGCCATTTGGAACATACCCACAGAGTTGCCTACTGACTGTCTGACAACCCTCAGTCCGCCTCCGACCCACCAACCGACTGCCCGACCGGACAGCGTGTGGGGTGACAGACAGACCCGTCCCTCTTGACCAGCAGCAACAAAGGGCTTTTTGCCACTTTTGGTGGTTGGTTAACTTGGGACTCAGAAATAGAAATGAGTGCTATGTGTTTAACCATTAGGAGCTGCCTAGCAAATCGGTTTAATCTGATGTTGTGACTTCAGCTAATGGGGGATTATCCCAGCTGTTGACAGTATACAACATTGTCCAGCCAGATGTACTTGCCCGTGTATTAGATGCATATGTAGTTATGTGACCTGACCTGAATATAATAAGTGTAGCCTATTTCTATGTTCATTGTGGTAATATAACTGATGCCTCAAAGGGACACTCAATGGGATATATTTCAAGCAAATGTTTACTTTTGTCACGATTTACTGTGAAAAGTATTTCATAGCTTCAAAATCTTTCTTGACAATATACAGTACCAGTCAAAAGATTGGACACATCTACTTCCTCCAGGGTTTTTCTTAATTGTTACTATTTTCTACATTGTAGAATAATAGTGAAGACATCAAAACTATGAAATAACACACATGGAATCATGTAGTAACAAAAAGTTACTACAAAATGTTAAACAAATCAAAATATATTTTATATTTGAGATTCTTCAAAGTAGACACCCTTTGCCTTGATGACAGCTTTGTACACTCTTGGCATTCTCTCAACCAGCTTCATGAGGTAGTCACCTGGAATGCATTTCAATTAACAGGTGTGCCTTGTTAATTTGTGAAATGTATTTCCTTCTTAATGCGTTTGAGCCAATCAGTTGTGTTGTGACAAGATAGGGTTGGTATACAGAAGATAGCCCTATTTGGTCAAAGACCAGGTCCATATTATGGCAAGAACAGCTCAAATAAGCAAAGAGAAACGACAGTTCATCATTACTTTAAGACATGAAGGTCAGTCAATCCGGAAAATGTTAAGAACTTTGAACGTTTCTTCAAGTGCAGTTGCAAAAACCATCAAGCGCTATGATGAAACTGGCTCTCATGAGGACCGCCACAGGAAAGGAAGACCCAGAGTTACCTCTGCTGCAGAGGATAAGTTCATTAGAGTTACCAGCCTCAGAAAATGAAGCCCAAATAAATGCATCACAGAGTTCAAGTAACAGACACATCTCAACATCAGCTGTTCAGAGGAGACTGTGGGAATTTCTGCAAAGAAATCACTACTAAAGGACACCAATAAGAAGAAGAGACTTGCTTGGGCCAAGAAACACGAGCAATGGACATAAGACCGGTGGAAATCTGTCCTTTGGTCTGATGAGTCCAAATTTGAGATTTTGGGTTCCAACCGCCGTGTCTTTGTGAGACGCAGAGTAGGTGAACGGATGATCTTCGCATGTGTGGTTCACACCGTGAAGCATGGAGGTGTGATGGTGTGGGGGTGCTTTGCTGCTGACACTGTCAGTGATTTTATTTAGAATTCAAGGCACACTTAACCAGTATGGCTATCACAGCATTCTACAGCGATACGCCATCCCATCTGGTTTGCGCTTAGTGGGACTATCATTTGTTTTTCAACAGGACAATGACCCAACACACCTCCAGGCTGTGTATAGGCTATTTGACCAAGAAGGAGAGTGATGGAGTGCTGCATCAGATGACCTGGCATCCACAATTACCCGACCTCAACCCAATTGAGATGGTTTGGGATGAGTTGGACCGCAAAGTGATGGAAAAGCAGCCAAGAAGTGCTCAGCATATGTGGGAACTCCTTCAAGACTGTTGGAAAAGCATTCCAGGTGAAGCTGATTGAGAGAATGCCATGAGTGTGCAAAGCTGTCATCAAGGCAAAGGGTGGCTACTTTGAAGAATCTCAAATATAATATATATTTTGATTTGTTTAACACTTTTTTGGTTACTACCTGATTCCGTATGTGTTATTTCATAGTTTTGACATCTTCACTATTATTCTACAGTGTAGAAAATAGTAAAAATAAAGAAAAACCCTTGAATGAGTAGGTGTGTCCAAACTTTTGACTGGTACTGTATGTTGAAACCAAACCCCCACCCCCACAAATGTCTGTTCTAACTTTTAAAACCGGTCTGAAAACCATCGTTTTGGGATTAGCAATAGGAGAAGATGCTCCGGTAGTCTCTCTACAGTCTCCAGTAGCACAGAGACAGACAGTGGGGTTTGGGGCCCATGGCTCTGGCCTGGTTGTTATCTGTTGACCATGTGTGCTGTGGACTGTGGAGCGGAGCAGAGCCTGACTGCTGAGCTGCATGCCCCGTGTGCAGAACGTCACGGCAGGGCCTCTCCCCAGGCCTCCCCAATGAGGCATGCAGCCTTTATAGAGCCAGGCATGCTTTAACAGGCCTCACTCCTCACTTGCCTTCCCTGTTTATTTATCCACAGGCCCAAGATGGCCAGAGCAGATGGGAACCAGACATCTCAAACAGAAACAATGGCAAATGCAGCAATGGATTTATTGCTGGATTCCCCTGTGCCCCTTGCTACACTACGCTAGGCTGCCTGGGAGTTAGGAGAGCACAATGTTTATCAAGGAGGTTCACCCTCCTTATCCGCTCCTTCTCTCTCTCTCCACTCTCTCTCTTCACCTCTCTCTCTCCACTTTGCCCCCCCCCAGCACCACCACCCCTCTTATGAACCCATTTTTGTTGTGACTGTCGTTAAGAAAAACATGGCCAAACTTTTCATGCGCTAAGGACTTTTTATGGAGCATCATTGGCTCATATGTTCATGCATATATGCACATCGTTTGAGATGAATGTCACAGCTGCGAGGAAGCTCGGGTGTTTTAAGCATAACGTAAAGCTGGACGGAATAAAGTGTAATTCAAGGCTGGAGTGCGTGATAACTTATTGAGCATTGCCTAGGGACATCTAAATGTCTGTTCAATTTCATTTGAAGGGTGTTCCTCCTATTAGGCAGAATAATGTCACAGACTCTGATGTGAAAGGGTCCTGGGCATGCTTTAGAAACAGTTTAAGAGGATATTGTCAAATCAAATCAAATTTTATTTGCCACATGCGCCGAATACAACAGGTGTAGACATTACAGTGAAATGCTTACTTACAAGCCCTTAACCAACAATGCATTTTTTTAAAAAGTGTTAAGTAAAAAAAATAAGAGCAAATAACTAAAGAGAGCAGTAAAATAAAATAACAGTAGGGAGGCTATATACAGGTGGGTACCGGTGCAGGGTCAATGTGCGGGGGCACCGGCTAGTCGAGGTAATTTAGGTAATATGTACATGTGGGTAGAGTTAAAGTGACTATGCATAAATAATAAACAGAGTAGCAGCAGCGTAAAAGAGGGGGGTGGGGGTGGGGGGGCAGTGCAAATAGTCCGGGTAGCAATGATTAGCTGTTCAGGAGTCTTATGGCTTGGGGGTAGAAGCTGTTGAGAAGTCTTTTGGACCTAGACTTGGCGCTCCGGTACCGCTTGCCGTGCGGTAGCAGAGAGAACAGTCTATGACTAGGGTGACTGGAGTCTTTGACAATTTTGAGGGCCTTCCTCTGACACCGCCTGGTATAGAGGTCCTGGATGGCAGGAAGCTTGGCCCCAGTGATGTACTGGGCCGTACGCACTACCCTCTGTAGTGCCTTGCGGTCGGAGGCCGAGCAGTTGCCATACCAGGTGGTGATGCAACCAGTAAGGATGCTCTCGATGGTGCAGCTGTATAACTTTTTGAGGATCTGAGGACCCATGCCAAATCTTTTCAGTCTCCTGAGGGGGAATAGGCTTTGTCGTGTCCTCTTCACGACTGTCTTGGTGTGTTTGGACCATGGTAGTTCGTTGGTGATGTGCACACTAAGGAACTTGAAGCTCTCAACCTGTTCCACTACAGCCCCGTCGATGAGAATGGGGGTGTGCTCAGTCCTCTTTTTTTTCCAGTAGTCCACAATCATCTCCTTTGTCTTGACCACATTGAGGGAGAGGTTGTTATCCTGGCACCACACAGCCAGGTCTCGGACCTCCTCCCTATAGGCTGTCTCATCGTTGTCGGTGATCAGGCCTACCACTGTTGTGTCGTCAGCAAACTTAATGATGGTGTTGGAGTCGTGCCTGGCCATGCAGTCATAGGTGAACAGGGAGTACAGGAGGGGACTGAGCACACACTCCTGAGGGGCCCCCGTGTTGAGGATCAGCGTGGCAGATGTGTTGTTACCTACCCTTACAACCTGGGGGCGGCCCGTCAGGAAGTCCAGGAGGGAGGTGTTTAGTCCCAGGATCCTTAGCTTAGTGATGAGCTTTGAGGGCACTATGGTGTTGAACGCTGAGCTGTAGTCAATGAACAGCATTCTCACGTAGGTGTTCCTCTTGTCCAGGTGGGAAAGGGCAGTGTGGAGTGCAATAGAGATTGCATCATCTGTGGATCTGTTGGGGCGGTATGCAAATTGGAGTGGGTCTAGGGTTTCTGGGATGATGGTGTTGATGTGAGCCATGACCAGCCTCTATCGCACTCCACACTGACCTTTCCCACCTGGACAAGAGGAACACCTACGTGAGAATGCTATTCATTGACTACAGCTCAGCATTCAACACCATAGTGCCCTCTAAGCTCATCACTAAGCTAAGGATCCTGGGACTAAACACCTCCCTCTGCAACTGGATCCTGGACTTCCTGACGGGCCGCCCCCAGGTGGTAAGGGTAGGTAACAACACATCTGCCACACTGATCCTCAACACGGGGGGCCCCTCAGGGGTGCGTGCTCAGTCCCCTCCTGTACTCTCTGTTCACCCATGACTGCATGGCCAGGCACGACTCCAACACCATCATTAAGTTTGCCGACGACACAACAGTGGTAGGCCTGATCACCGACAACGATGAGACAGCCTATAGGGAGGAGGTCAGAGATCTGGCCGTGTGGTGCCAGGACAACAACCTCTCCCTCAACGTGACCAAGACAAAGGAGATGATTGTGGACTACAGGAAAAAAAAGAGGACTGAGCACGCCCCCATTCTCATCGACGGGGCTGTAGTGGAACAGGTTGAGAGCTTCAAGTTCCTTGGTGTCCACATCACCAACGAACTATCATGGTCCAAACACACCAAGACAGTCGTGAAGAGGGCACGACAAAGCCTATTCCCCCTCAGGAGACTAAAAGATTTGGCATGGGTCCTCAGATCCTCAAAAAATTCTACAGCTGCACCATCGAGAGCTCCTGACTGGTTGCATCACCGCCTGGTATGGCAACTGCTTGGCCTCTGACCGCAAGGCACTACAGAGGGTAGTGCGTACGGCCCAGTACATCACTGGGGCAAAGCTCCCTGCCATCCAGGACCTCTATACCAGGCGGTGTCAAAGGAAGGCCCTCAAAATTGTCAAAGACTCCAGCCACCCTAGTCATAGACTGTTCTCTCTGCTACCGCACGGCAAGCGGTACCGGAGTGCCAAGTCTAGGTCCAAAAGACTTCTCAACAGCTTCTACCCCCAAGCCATAAGACTCCTGAACAGCTAATCATGGCTACCGGACTATTTGCACTGCCCCCCCACCCCATCCTTTTTACGCTGCTGCTACTCTGTTAAGTATTTATGCATAGTCACTTTAACTCTACCCACATGTACATATTACCTCAACTACCTCAACTAGCCGGTGCCCCCGCACATTGACTCTGCAACGGTACCCCCTGTATATATAGCCTCCCTACTGTCACTTTATTTTACTGTATATATAGCCTCCCTACTGTCACTTTATTTTACTTCTGCTCTTTTTTTCTCAACACTTTTTTGTTGTTGTTGTTTTATTCTTACTTTTTTTGTTTAAAATAAATGCACTGTTGGTTAAGGGCTGTAAGTAAGCATTTCACTGCAATGTCTGCACCTGTTGTATTCGGCGCATGTGACCAATAAAATTTGATTTGATTTGAAGCACTTCATGGCTACAGACGTGAGTGCTACGGGTTGGTAGTCATTTAGGCAGGTTATCTTAGTGTCCTTGGGCACAGGGACTATGGTGGTCTGCTTGAAACATGTTGGTCATAGGTCATCACTGTGTTTGTTTCCTTTTAGAGATAAATTAATGGTAACTTTTATGCCCTTTTGACTAGTGCCAGCTGTGATATTCTCCTATCAAAGTCATGAACTGCTATGTGTTCTGAGTTCTCTATTGTATCAGTGATTCAATTCAACTGTTTACTGGGGCCTGACTGTTTTGAGTGAAAACCCGTCCTCCTCTTCTCAAGCCACTAACTGCCTTAATATTAGTATTGGTTAGGCTTGGGCGATATACCGTTTATACCGTATACCGAGGTATTTCGAAATATATATTATAAATACAGTGAGGGAAAAAAGTATTTGATCCCCTGCTGATTTTGTACGTTTGCCCACTGACAAAGAAATGATCAGTCTATAATTTTAATGGTAGGTTTATTTGAACAGTGAGAGACCGAATAACAACAACAAAATCCAGAAAAACGCATGTCAAAAATTTTATAAATTGATTTGCATTTTAATGAGGGAAATAAGTATTTGACCCCTCTGCAAAACATGACTTAATACTTGGTGGCAAAACCCTTGGTGGCAATCACAGAGGTCAGACGTTTCTTGTAGTTGGCCACCAGGTTTGCACACATCTCAGGAGGGATTTTGTCCCACTCCTCTTTGCAGATCTTCTCCAAGTCATTAAGGTTTCGAGGCTGACGTTTGGCAACTCAAACCTTCAGCTCCCTCCACAGATTTTCTATGGGATTATGGTCTGGAGACTGGCTAGGCCACTCCAGGACCTTAATGTGCTCCTACTTGAGCCATTCCTTTGTTGCCTTGGCCGTGTGTTTTGGGTCATTGTCATGCTGGAATACCCATCCACGTCCCATTTTTAATGCCCTGGCTGAGGGAAGGAGGTTCTCACCCAAGATTTGACGGTACATGACCCCGTCCATCGTCCCTTTGATGCGGTGAAGTTGTCCTGTCCCCTTAGCAGAAAAACACCCCCAAAGCATAATGTTTCCACCTCCATGTTTGACGGTGGGGATGGTGTTCTTGGGGTCATAGGCAGCATTCCTCCTCCTCCAAACACGGCGAGTTGAGTTGATGCCAAAGTGCTCCATTTTGGTCTCATCTGACCACAACACTTTCTCCCAGTTCTCCTCTGAATCATTCAGATGTTCATTGGCAAACTTCAAATGGGCATGTATATGTGCTTTCTTGAGCAGGGGGACCTTGCGGGTGTTGCAGAATTTCAGTCCTTCACGGCGTAGTGTGTTACCAATAGTTTTCTTGGTGACTATGGTCCCAGCTGCCTTGAGATCATTGACAAGATCCTCCGGTGTAGTTCTGGGCTGATTCCTCATCGTTCTCATGATCAATGCAACTCCACGAGGTGAGATCTTGCTTGGAGCCCCAGGCCAAGGGAGATTGACAGTTATTTTGTGTTTCTTCCATTTGTGAATATCGCACCAACTGTTGACACCTTCTCACCAAGCTGCTTGGCGATGGTCTTGTAGCCCATTCCAGCCTTGTGTAGGTCTACAATCTTGTCCCTGACATCCTTGGAGAGCTCTTTGGTCTTGGTGGAGAGTTTGGAATCTGATTGATTGCTTCTGTGGACAGGTGTCTTTTATACAGGTAACAAGCTGAGATTAGGAGCACTCCCTTTAAGAGTGTGCTCCTAATCTCAGCTCGTTACCTGTATAAAAGACACCTTGGAGCCAGAAATCTTTCTGATTGAGAGGGGGTCAAATACTTATTTCCCTAATTAAAATGCAAATTAATATATAACATTTTTGACATGCGTTTTTCTGGATGTTTTTGTTGTTATTCTGTCTCTCACTGTTCAAATATACCTACCATTAAAATTATAGACTGATCATTTCTTTGTCAGTGGGCAAACGTACAAAATCAGCAGGGGATCAAATACTTTTTTTCCCTCACTGTATATATTATAAAGAAATTATATCCAGCTTAGGGCTCCAGCTAAGCATTTGGTTTGCTAACTTTCTAGCCAACCAAGCTTCTTGATTACAGCAGAGACATTCAATCCCCTCCTGGATCAAGATCCCTGTTGCCTAAATTGTTTTTTGCTTAAAAAAAATAAGACAAGGTAAAGAGAATCTCTGTGGTCCTCCATCTCTTAAATTTGGATGAATGTGTGGTCCTCCTCCATGTCTCCCTCCAGACAGACATCTTAGTGGTGAGCTGTGACCTGATAACGGACGCTGCTCTCCACGAGGTGGTCGACCTGTTCCGGGCTCACAATGCTACCCTCTCAATGCTGATGAGCAAAGCCCACGAGTTCACGGAGACTGTCCCCGGACAGAAGGGAAAGAAAAAAACAGGTACACAAGATTCACAAAATTTTACAACTCCCAGTATTACTCCAGCTCTGCACAAAAAAGTGCAGAATACAAAGCACTACCTCGTCATATAATCTGTCAGTAGTTTTATGGCTGACATCGTAACTTTTGAAGTTGCATTTCCAAATAAGGCTATTCCTCAGTTAACTGTTTATTTGCTTGTAATATTCTACATTCAAACTCTTTAACGTTTTTATTTATAAATCTGTGTTATTAAACTGAGTGAACATCCATAGGCCTAGATGTTAGTTTACAAGCTGGGCAGATAGCTAGCTTGTTAGCCGTGTGGTGAGATCTTAGCCATAGATGTGTGATTGTTCCTCTGGTGTCTTCCTTCTCCCAGGGGAGCAGAGGGACTTTGTTGGGGTGGACGGAACAGGAAAGAGGCTCCTCTTTATGGCCAATGAGGCCGACCTGGACGAAGGTCTAGTCATCAGGAAGTCCATAATGAGAAAGTGAGTATTAGTTGAGCAGCACAACCAGTGGTTTACACTGGTTATTACTCAAATGTATTGCTCAGAACCATTATGTAGACTCCATTGGCTATCTATATCGCGTATGGCTCTTATACTGCACATTATCTACCAGGTGATGTATTTACTCTAATCAAATGTTATTAGATGCTCTGTAGGATTTTCATTCATATCTTGTCATTGCTGTGTTGAATCAAGTACTTTTCACACTATGAATGACGTTTCAGATCATTTTCAAATAATGCGACCTGGAACTGGGAAGCACAACAACTAACACCTCCCCAGTTTAGCAATTCAGGGATACATATTTTATAGCTACTCCTGTTCTGAGTTCTGACTGCTAGCTTGCTATCGTTCTCCCAATCCGTATCTAACCAGCAGGGTTTTTTTGTGTGTGGTGTGGTGTGTGTGTGAGCACAAGGTAAGGCGGGGGTGTTGAGGAGTGTTGGAGGGAACAATGCAAACTCGCTCAGCTCTGACCCTTCATTTGTGTGGGATTGCTAATAAAAACACAGCTCTCCCCAGCCTTGACTGTCATGAGACTTGCCAATTACTCCAGCTATACAGGGATTTGCTCCTGCTTTGGCTGTCCTCTGCTGTTTCTCCACAGCAGACCTCCTGTTCCAGCTTAGGCCCTGTTTCTTTTCTTTCACTTGTTCTCTCTTTTTTTCCAACATCCATTTAGATTTTTTTTCAAGAGGCTTTAGCGCTGAGGTGAGTGTGTGCTTGCATTTGGCTGCTCCTAAGTCTTCTAGTTAAGCTCTTATTCCATCACCACCCTAAGTCTTAAAAGACTTAAAGCAGAATTCATGTTTGTTCAATTGACAAAGGTGTTGCCTAAATCCTACATTTATACCTGACCAGATTGGTAAAATGACATATTGATGTAAAATACTTGTAGATGTACTGCCCACTATGAAATAAATATTGGGATTAGGCTATTTAGAGCTGATAGAACACCATAGTCATATTATTTTTTAAATAAATAGCTTATCTCAATAGTCATCAAATACTGGTGCGAACTAGTTTGTGCAAAACGTATCATGAACACCTTTGTAGCATTATGTTGAGTCCCCAGTGTAGCATGTGTATATGATGTCTGGGCTGCAATAGGAAGAGGCTCTGGAAGCTGTCAGCACACTAGCTGTGCCTGGACTGCAGCCCTGGGCCCAGATTCACACAGCATCTCAGAGTAGTGATCTAGGATCGCTTTTTCCTTCTAGATCATAATAAGTTTACATGGACAGGGGGGACCTGATCCTAGATCAGCACTCCTGCTCTGACACTATAGATATGGCCCCTGATCTTAGATCAGCAGTCATACTCTGAGACACTGTAAATATGGGCTCTGGTCTTAAGCTTTGGTTCTGGGGTGTAGGTCTGGCTCTGGGTTATGGTCTGGGCCTTGGTCCTGGGGTGCTGGTATTGGGCTGTGGACTCAGGTCCTGGGCTCTTGGCTGGGCTGTGGGCGCTGGTCTGTTGGGAGCTCGTAAATACTTCAGGGAGCCAGAGCCACTGTAAATCCTGCCCAATAAGAGAGGGGCCGCAGCAGCTGCAAGCACGCTTCCCTGCAAAAGGAAATCAGCCACACACACACGCTAATGTGGAGATACACACACACACACACGCATGTAGCAAACACATGCAAGCATGTACGTACATACTAGAGCTGGGACGATAAACCGAAAATTATCGACACCGACCATACCAATCACTTACTGCAGGCATTACTAGAGAAATGTGAAGTTTGAAATTAAATGTTTGCTAATATGGGTGATTGTTAAAGGCCAAGTGCAGTCAAATATGTGATTTTCCTGTGTTTTATATACACTGCTCAAAAAAATAAAGGGAACACTTAAACAACACAATGTAACTCCAAGTCAATCACACTTCTGTGAAATCAAACTGTCCACTTAGGAAGCAACACTGATTGACAATAAATGTCACATGCTGTTGTGCAAATGGAATAGACAACAGGTGGAAATTATAGGCAATTAGCAAGACATCCCCAATAAAGGACTGGTTTTGCAGGTGGTGACCACAGACCACTTCTCAGTTCCTATGCTTCCTGGCTGATGTTTTGGTCACTTTTGAATGCTGGCGGTGCTTTCACTCTAGTGGTAGCATGAGACGGAGTCTACAACCCACACAAGTGGCTCAGGTAGTGCAGCTCATCCAGGATGGCACATCAATGCGAGCTGTGGCAAGAAGGTTTGCTGTGTCTGTCAGCGTAGTGTCCAGAGCATGGAGGCGCTACCAGGAGACAGGCCAGTACATCAGGAGACGTGGAGGAGGCCGTAGGAGGGCAACAACCCAGCAGCAGGACTGCTACCTCCGCCTTTGTGCAAGGAGGAGCAGGAGTAGCACTGCCAGAGCCCTGCAAAATGACCTCCAGCAGGCCACAAATGTGCATGTGTCTGCTCAAACGGTCAGAAACAGACTCCATGAGGGTGGTATGAGGGCCCGACGTCCACAGGTGGGGGTTGTGCTTACAGCCCAACACCGTGCAGGACGTTTGGCATTTGCCAGAGAACACCAAGAAAGGCAAATTCGCCACTGGCGCCCTGTGCTCTTCACAGATGAAAGCAGGTTCACACTGAGCACATGTGACAGACGTGACAGTCTGGAGACGCCATGGAGAACGTTCTGTTGCCTGCAACATCCTCCAGCATGACCGGTTTGGCGGTGGGTCAGTCATGGTGTGCGGTGGCATTTCTTTGGGGGGCCGCACAGCCCTCCATGTGCTCGCCAGAGGTAGCCTGACTGCCATTAGGTACCGAGATGAGATCCTCAGACCCCTTGTGAGACCATATGCTGGTGCGGTTGGCCCTGGGTTCCTCCTAATGCAAGACAATGCTAGACCTCATGTGGCTGGAGTATGTCAGCAGTTCCTGCAAGAGGAAGGCATTGATGCTATGGACTGGCCCGCCCGTTCCCCAGACCTGAATCCAATTGAGCACATCTGGGACATCATGTCTCGCTCCATCCACCAACGCCACATTGCACCACAGACTCTCCAGGAGTTGGCGGATGCTTTAGTCCAGGTCTGGGAGGAGATCCCTCAGGAGACCATCCGCCACCTCATCAGGAGCATGCCCAGGCTTTGTAGGGAGGTCATACAGGCACGTGGAGGCCACACACACTACTGAGCCTCATTTTGACTTGTTTTAAGGACATTACATCAAAGTTGGATCAGCCTGTAGTGTGGTTTTCCACTTTAATTTTGAGGGTGACTCCAAATCCAGACCTCCGTGGGTTGATAAATTAGATTTCCATTGATAATTTTTGTGTGATTTTGTTGTCAGCACATTCAACTATGTAAAGAAAAAAGTATTTAATAAGATTATTTCATTCATTCAGATCTAGGATGTGTTATTTTAGTGTTCCCTTTATTTTTTTGAGTCAGTGTATATTTCCACACTGAGGTTGGAATAATACTGTGAAATTGTGAACATGATGATAGTTCCCTTTTTAGTGTAAGAGCTGTTTGAAAAGACCGCCTGAAATTTCAGCCTGTTTTGGTGGGATGGAGTTTTGGTCTGCCTCACCAGGCAGTAAATGAGTTAATAGACCAATAAGAAAGAGTTCCAAACCTCTCTGCTAATAAGTTAGTTTTCAGTTTTCCCCTCCCCAATCAGACCACTCCCAGACAGTAAGGTACTGAATTGTTACCAATAAATTATTTGATATTGAGATAGAAATGGCTGCATTGGACCTTTTAATGAGACAATTGATGGCTACAACCATCAAATTAGTAGTAGTAGTTTAAGGATAATTTAATAAAAGCTGTGGTGCACAGTAATGTTATAAACGTATCGTTCTAATTATCATTATTGCACCAATTCAGACAATTTATCGCAATTTGGATTTCTGTCCACATCGCCCAGCTCAAGTAAATACACACACGTAGACACACACCAGGACGTCACACACAGTTGTGGGCTTGTGACACTACATTCATACTGAGCTTACTTACACTGAAATACTTGTGAGGAAACATCTGAACATCAAGGCCTACACATGCACATTGAAAGACAGGCAAATTGTATCCACACATAAAAGGCACAAACATGCACAACCTCAAAAATCTCGTATAGACCTAAATATATATATATATATACACACAGTACCAGCCAAAAGTCTGGACACACCTACTCATTCCAGGGTTTTTCTTTATTTTTACTATTTTCTACATTTGTAGAATAATAGTAAAGACATAAACTATGAAACAACACATGGAATCATGTAGTAACCAAAAAAGTGTTAAACAAATCAAAATACGTTTTTCAATTTCAGATTCTTCAAAGTAGCCACCCTTTGCCTTGATGACAGCTTTGCACAATCTTGGCATTCTCTCAATCAGCTTCACCTGGAATGCTTTTCCGAAAGTCTTGAAGGAGTTCCCATATATGCTGAGCACTTGTTGGCTGCTTTTCTTTCACTCTGCGGTCCAACTCATCCCAAACCATCTCAATTGGGTTGAGGTCAGCCATGTCATCTGATGCAGCACTCCATCTCTCCTTCTTGGTAGAATAGCCCTTACACAGCCTGGAGGTGTGTTGGGTCATTGTCCCGTTGAAAAACAAATGATAGTCCCACTAAGCCCAAACCAGATGGGATGACGTATCGCTGCAGAATGCTGTGGTAGCCAAGTGTGCCTTGAATTCTAAATAAATCACAGACAGTGTCACCAGCAAAGTACCCCCACACCATAACACCTCCTCCTCTATGCTTCACGGTGGGAACTACACATGCGGAGATCATCCGTTCACCCGCACTGCGTCTCACAAAGACACGGCGGTTGGAACCAAAAATCTCCAATTTAGACTCTAGACCAAAGGACACATTTCCACCGGTCTAATGTCCATTGCTTGTGTTTCTTGGCCCAAGCAAGTCTCTTCTTATTATTGGTGTCCTTTAGTAGTGGTTTCTTTGCAGCAATTCGACCATGAAGGCCTGATTGACACAGTCTCCTCTGAACAGTTGATGTTGAGATGTGTCTGTTACTTCAACTCTGTGAAGCATTTATTTGGGCTGCATTTTCTGAGGCTGGTAACTCTAATGAACTTATCCTCTGCAGCAGAGGTAACTCTGGGTCTTCCTTTCCTGTGGCGGTCCTCATGAGAGCCAGTTTCATCATAGCGCTTGATGGTTTTTGCAACTGCACTTGAAGAAACTTTCAAAGTTCTAGAAATGTTCCTTATTGATTGTCTTAAAGTAATGATGGACTGTCGTTTCTCTTTGCTTATTTGAGCTGTTCTTGCCATATTATGGACTTGGTCTTTTACCAAATAGGGCTATCTTCTGTATACCACACCTACTTTGTCACAACACAACTGATTGTCTCAAACGCATTAAGAAGGAAATACATTCCACAAATTAACTTTTAACAAGGCACACCTGTTAATTGAAACGCATTCCAGGTGACTACCTCAGGATGCTGGTTGAGAGAATGCCAAGAGTGTGCAAAGCTGTCATCAAGGCAAAGGTGTCTACTTTGAAGAAACTCAAATATAAAATATATTTTGATTTGTTTAACACTTTTTTTGTTACTACTTGATTCCATATGTGTTATTTCATAGTTTTCATGTCTTCACTACTATTGTACAATGTAGAAAATAGTAAAAATAAAGAACAACCCTTGAATGAATATGTCCCCTGTAGCTCAGTTGGTAGAGCATGGCGCTTGCAACGCCAGGGTTGTGGGTCCGTTTCCCACGGGGGGCCAGTATGAAAATGTATGCAGTCACTAACTGTAAGTCGCTCTGGATAAGAGCGTCTGCTAAATTACTAAAATGTAAATGTGTCCAAGCTTTTGACTGGTAGTGTGTGCTCACACTGCCCTACCCTATACTTTGACTTCTTTCTCCCCTCTCTCTCCAGATGAAATCTTGCAACTTGTGGCGGCCGGCCGCCCAACAACCTGCCCGCTTGACCCTATCCCCTCCTCTCTTCTCCAGACCATTTCCGGAGACCTTCTCCCTTACCTCACCTCGCTCATCAACTCATCCTTGACTGCTGGCTATGTCCCTTCCGTCTTCAAGAGAGCGAGAGTTGCACCCCTTCTAAAAAAAACTACACTCGATCCCTCTGATGTCAACAACTACAGACCAGTATCCCTTCTTTCTTTTCTCTCCAAAACTCTTGAGCGTGCCGTCTTTATCCAACTCTCTTGCTCTCTCTCTCAAAATGACCTTCTTGATCCAAACCAGTCAGGTTTCAAGACTGGTCATTCAACTGAGACTGCTCTTCTCTGTATCACGGAGGCTCTCCGCACTGCTAAAGCTAACTCTCTCTCCTCTGCTCTCGTCCTTCTAGACCTATCTGCTGCCTTTGATACTGTGAACCATCAGATCCTCCTCTCCACCCTCTCCGAGTTGGGCATCTCCGGCGCGGCTCACTCTTGGATTGCGTCCTACCTGACAGGTCGCTCCTACCAGGTGGCGTGGCGAGAATCTGTCTCCGCACCACGTGCTCTCACCACTGGTGTCCCCCAGGGCTCAGTTCTAGGCCCTCTCTTATTCTCACTATACACCAAGTCACTTGGCTCTGTCATCCTCACATGGCCTCTCCTATCATTGCTACGCAGACGACACACAATTAATCTTCTCCTTTCCCCCTTCTGATAACCAGGTGGCGAATCGCATCTCTGCATGTCTGGCAGACATATCAGTGTGGATGATGGATCACCACCTCAAGCTGAACCTCGGCAAGACGGAGCTGCTCTTCCTCCCGGGGAAGGTCTGCCCGTTCCATGATCTCGCCATCACGGTTGACAACTCTGTTGTGTCCTCCTCCCAGAGTGCAAAGAGCCTTGGTGTGACCCTGGACAACACCCTGTCGTTCTCCGCTAACATCAAGGCGGTGACCCGATCCTGTAGGTTCATGCTCTACAACATTCGCAGAGTACGACCCTGCCTTACACAGGAAGCGGCACAGGTCCTAATCCAGGCACTTGTCATCTCCCGTCTGGATTACTGCAACTCACTGTTGGCTGGGCTCCCTGCCTGTGCCATTAAACCCCTACAACTCATCCAGAACGCCGCAGCCCGTCTGGTGTTCAACCTTCCCAAGTTCTCTCACGTCACCCCGCTCCTCCGCACTCTCCACTGGCTTCCAGTTGAAGCTCGCATCTGCTACAAGACCATGGTGCTTGCCTACGGAGCTGTGAGGGGAACGTCACCTCCGTACCTTCAGGCTCTGATCAGTCCCTACACCCAAACGAGGGCATTGCGTTCATCCACCTCTGGCCTGCTGGCCCTCCTACCTCTGCGGAAGCACAGTTCCCGCTCAGCCCAGTCAAAACTGTTCGCTGCTCTGGCACCCCAATGGTGGAACAAGCTCCCTCACGACGCCAGGACAGCGGAGTCACTCACCACCTTCCGGAGACACTTGAAACCCCACCTCTTTAAGGAATACCTGGGATAGGATAAAGTAGTCCTTCTACCCCCCTTACCCCACCACCCACATTTTTTTTATTGTAAAGGGGGTGTCCCACTGGCTATCATAAGGTGAATGCACCAATTTGTAAGTCGCTCTGGATAAGAAAATTTAAACCTACCCTAGTTGAGCTTTAAAAGATAAGTTGTCAATGAGCACTAGGCCACTTATTGAGAGACTGAGGTGTAGTGAGTTTTGTGATATCTCAAAGCTGTTGGCTAGCCTAACTCTTAAGCTAGCCTAAGTATCGACGCCTTGTCGCTTATTTCAGCCTAAGATGTCAAAAGTCTGTTTTGACTCTGTTTCCCCCATTAACCCTATTTTTCCTGAGCGTAGGAAGTTTGAACACGGTGTTAGACGTCTGAAAGTCTCCCCCACCAGCTCCAGTCGTTCCCTGGCTGTTTGTCTGAGCTGTCTCCAGAGTCTTTACTTGTCTGCCGTTGTATTTATACAGACATGGGCTGGGTGACGTATGGAATGGGAATTCTGGACTGCTGTCACACATGCTGCTGTCCTGTCCTGTGGTACTGCTAACCTGGGACCATTGATATCAATGCATGAGTTATGCGAATGGGCAAGTTACAAACGCAGATCTTGGGTTAGGATCTTAAGTTAGTATTCAGCCCTTAAAGATAACTATCTCTTCAGTTCTCTTCCCAGTATTTGCTGGTTGCAGTCCACAAACTGCATGTTCTTGACCCCTGTCCTAGATTACCACCACATTTTCCCCATACTAGTAGTCTGTGAGTGGTGACACCTTTCACTACCCATTTCCACATGTGAGCTAAATAGAAGCTGAAAACCTGCTACACATGTGATATGAGTTGGCCCCTGAATTGATTTGACAGTGTGAAGGCTCCTGCAGATTGCTCTTGCATACGATGTTGCTCCACTTTCCACTGTAAACTCAGCAGAGGTTTCATAGTCATAGTCTTCATACAGTATGTACTACCATAGTTTCATTCTCTTTCAGGATGAAACCATGGATTTGGTCAATCACTTGAGGTCTACAGTACCTGGTTCCTGCAACACTAAATATATTTGAAGAATGTAGTACCATTGCAAAACAAGTAATACAGTATGTGTCTTGTCCACTGTGTGCCATGAAGCACACTCCTCAAACATTCTTCTCTTTAAATAGCGTCAATGTATTGTCCGATGGCAGGGAATCTATACATTTAACTGCACATTTTCCCAACTAACTACCCAAGTCTGGACATTTTTGGGCCGTTCGTATTTACCTTCTGTGTTCAGACACGAGAGAGGACAAAGAGCCTAGGTCTTTATAGTAAAGCGCAGTGTAGCTGGATGCTTGAGCAAATTTGTCTGGGCCTTGCAGTGGTGTTGACACAGACTAGGTCCAGAACAGCAGTTAGCACTGTCCCCTCAGAGAGAAGCACAAGCACCATTACCTCACAGCACAGCACTGCTGCCATGTGGATTGTGCTCATTTAGAGGTTTTTAGTAGTAAGTCATTAAGCTTGGGAGTGAATCACCCTAGCCTGAGGAGTTTTGCAACAATGTTCTGTTTCACTCATCAGCCAGGCCCCCTAGACTACCAGGAATCACACATTAGACTTGTTTACTTGTTTGGGAAATGCAGTGGCTTATGGCCAAACGATTTGAATTGTATTTCTTCTAAAATTATCACCCAAATTGGGATCCTTCCTCCAGCATGTAGGCCTTCCCATTGGACGGACAGACTAGGCCTGTAGCCGCTCCTGCTTGTGTTTAACCATGGTGTCCTGCTCCATAAAGGGCACCTGTCGCCCCCCACCCCCCCAAACCCCTCCCATACTCGCCACACCACACCTGACCACCAGCCACGGTACACTGATCCCTGGGTATCTCTCCTGCTTGGCCTCCCTGCCTGCCTGCCTGGCCCAACAGGTGCCAAACAATGATGTCAGATGCTGGGTGTTCCTATAAATCTCATTTACTTCCATCTGCATTTGGCGTACAGTTCACACACACACACAGGATATGACAACCTGTTTGCTCTGCTCTGGTCTGTGTGTGGACTGGAGGAGCACATTGGGACCACATGTGGGTGGTGTGATGTGCTAGAATATTCCTGTCTTTGTTTTCAGTCTCTTGTTGGTGGATTCAACACATGACCCCTCTGTGAGCTGGTTAATGGAATGGCTCAAAGTTGTCATAATTTACCTCTTGCCTGTTTACCCTCCTCCCCCTCACAATGTGATTTACACGGCCCGGCATCTGGTTCTGAAATCTGCATGGCCAAACAGACCTCCTGACTCATTCTCAATGTTTCAAATCGCATTCTTCACTCAAGAAAAGACTGAGAGGGGAGGCTCTCACATAAAGCCTCAGAGATGAGATGGTTTTCTTATGGTTTCGCTTCATAAATGTCACATTAAGGGGAGACGGGGGGTATGGGGGGCCCAGTTGAATGTGACACCACCAGGCAGGCTGGATAGCCAGTTCGTTATGGTGGTGCTTCACCACTCTGATCATGGTGGGTGTTTGGGGGAGTTTTCATTTATTTCACCTGGTGCTCTAATCCAGAGGTCATATAGAAGATAGGCTAGTGAGTGTATGGCTATGGTCTTTTATGATCCATTTCCTTGGTACTGTCCAAGGAGCTGTTTATGGAGTCGGGTCACCTGGCCACGTGAGCAGAGCAGTGCTTTATGTGAGCAGTGCTTACAGAGGCCTTTCACCATGGTCATATCTACTGTGAATACAGTGCTAGCTTTGCTAACTGACATCACTGTCTTAGAATTGATGTTGGCTTCTTTAGGCAATTTCGACTGTAGGCTTAGATTTAATTCTGTAACTAACCACCATTCGGCAAGTATAGAAAGTTATATTATAATGATAATTTCACCCGAGGACTTCAAAAATAAAACCCAAACAGCAATTATTCTCAACTCAATTAAAGCTTTTCAACACAATGCCACCACAATCTCTGATCCTGTGCGTTTTCCCCCTCTCTTTCTTCCTGCCTGGTGCAACAACCTTTGTTTTGCCTTCAGCTGCAACTCAGAGACTTCCCACATCACTCAGACAGCCTGGCTGCTGCTGCTCTCAGATGAATTAGACTGGCCTCCAGGGCAGGCAGGCAGGCAGCCGGCTCTGGACTGTGTCCCAAATGGCACCCTATTTCCTATATAGTGCTCTACTTGTAGTGCACTATATAGGAAATAGGGTGCCATTTTAGCCCTGGGCTCTATAGAAGCCTGCCCTGCCTGGACACAGAGGCTCTATACCCAGAGCATTGTCATGTCAATCGCAGGCTGTTAAACAATTGGGGGGTCCGCTGGTGTTGGCATCTGACCAGTTAATGCAGCACTCACTGCAGTCCAGACTGGACACGGTTGCCATGACAGCCAAGCGTCTGGGACAGAGCCTGCGGACGGAGGCTGGCAGGGGACAATACACAGATGCAGGACTTTTATATCACCTCTTTTTTTATCATAGCAGATGTTCTGTTTGTTCTGTCACGTACTGCTTTCAACAGTAATTAAGGGGGTAGAATGAAAAGCAAAATTAAAGACTGTAGTTATTTTTACTCTTTGTCATCTAATTAAAAAAACATCTGGAGAAGAAAAACAAAACGTGTAAAAAAAAAAAGAAGAAAAAAAGTGATTTTGCTCATGTAAGGAAAGAGGATTGGTGCCTCAGTGTCTGCTACAGTATACTTTATAGTGTGTTGTGCCATGAACAGTGACATTAACTGTGGTACTGGCACCACCTGTGTTCTCAGTAAACATGTACGGTTAAAGTTTACATTAAGTTCCCCTTATACCTGTATAGTAACACTGTTATTACTCTACTAACAGTTGACTTATAAAAGTGAAATAGGGAATAATCCTTAGCCCACGTGGGTGATAGCAAAGATCGCTCTCAACTCCAAACCAATTGCTAGTGTATGTGCTAAGACATGTTAATACAATGTTTCTATAACAACTACTATGTTGTTACTACACAGGGATAGAGAAATGTTAGTTAAAATGTGATTTGATTTACCCCCTACGTCTCTGTCTCTCACTTTCATTCAGACATCCGAGGATGCACATCAAAACTGGCCTTGTGGACGCCCACCTGTACTGCCTGAAGAAGTCTGTGGTCGACTTCCTCGCTGATAACAAGTGAGGCCATTTTACTTTGGTTACGTTCTAAATGGCACCCTATTCCCTATATACAGTGCATTCGGAAAATATTCAGACCTCTTTCCTTTTTCCACATTTTGTTACGTTAAAGCCTTATTCTAAAATTGATTAAATGAAGAAAAAATCTTCATCAATCTACACACAATACCCCATAATGACAAAGCGAAAACAGGTTTTTAGGAATTTTTGCAAATGTATACAAAATAAATAAAAAATACCTTATTTACTTAAGTATTCAGACCTTTTGCTATGAGAGTCGAAATTGAGTTTAGGTGCATCCTGTTTCCATTGATCATCTTTGAGATGTTTCTACAACTTGATTGGAGTGCATCTGTGGTAAATTAAATTGATTTGACATGATTTGGAAAGGCACACACCTGTCTATGTAAGGTCCCACAGTTGACAGTGCATGTCAGAGCAAAAACCAAGCCATGAGGTCGAAGGATTGAACTCTTTGGCCTGAATGTCAAGCGTCACGGCTGGAGGAAACCTGGCATCATCCCTACGGTGAAGCACGGTGGTGGCAGCATCATGCTGTGTGGATGTTTTTCAGTGGCAGTGACTGGGAGACTAGTCAGGATCGAGGGAAAGATGAACGGAGCAAAGTACAGAGAGATCCTTGATGAAAACATGCTCCAGAGCACTCAGGACCTCAGATTGGGGTGAAGGTTCACCTTCCAACAGGATAACAACCCTAAGCATACAGCCAAGACAATGCAGGAGTGGCTTCTGGACAAGTCTCTGAATGTCCTTGAGTGGCCCAGCCAGAGCCCGGACTTGAACCCAATCGAACATCTCTGGAGAGATCTGAAAATAGCTGTGCAGCGACTCTCCCCATCCAACCTGACAGAGCTTGAGAGGATCTGCAGAGAAGAATGGGAGAAACTCCCCAAATACAGGTGTGCCAAGCTTGTAGTGTCATACCCAAGTAGACTCATGGCTGTAATCACTGCCAAAGGTGCTTCAACAAAGTACTGAGTAAAGGGTCTGAATACTTTTTTCTTTTTTTTCATAAATTTGCAAACAATTCTAAAAACCTGTTTTTGCTTTGTCATTATGGGGTATTGTGTGTAGATTGATGAGGGAAAAAACAATTTAATACATTTTAGAAATAAGGCTGTACGTAACAAAATGTGGAAAAAGTGAAGGGGTCTGAATACTTTCCGAAGGCACTGTAGTAGTGCACAATATAGGGAATAGGGTGCCATTTGGGATGCAACCTTTGTCATGTCATTTTCTCACAAATGTGCTTGTGTTTTATGTTTTAATGTATATCAAATTAGTTTTTAAAAGGTACCGATAACCATCCACATAAATGTGAATACAGTGTATTGCTATATACAGGTGAAATATTGAACAGCACCTTTCTTGCCAAGGTTCATGCTTGTTGAATTTGAGTTAATGTAAGAACAGGCTGTGACTGTGGAAAGGCTTTGAGGCTGGTAGGTATTCTTGTTAGGTGTTAATTTGTTTTACAATGTGCCACTTGAGCAGTTTATTAGGCTTTTAGCCCCCTTGTGCGTTTGTGTCAGAGGTACACCTCAATCACAACTGTGTTGATCATCTCACTTCCTCATACTCTGGTTTTCTTTTAAACTGCAATCACTTTGAACCAATCAGAAAGTCTCAGGTGTTTATTGCCCATTCTACTTTTTTTGGTTAACGTATATAATAGGGCCACCACCATAAAATGACATATAGCTTACAACATATAGAAGTCATTTAATGGATCTCTGTGGCCACCACCAGTTTAAAATATGTACACCTAATAATTATAATCAAGGCCAAGCAATTGAAGGCACTGTTAGATGCTTAGGGCACTTAGTTGAAGTGTGTCCCACTTTGATAAATGTACATCCTATTGATGTAGCCCCCCCCGCCACCAACAGCAAGACCAAAAGCAGCAGCACAACCTCCTCATCTGCCCACCCCCCAGTCCAGTACCCCAGTTAGTCCCCCCTGTCCCTTTGTGCTTGTTACACTACCATTGTGCGGAGACCCAACAGCTCCTTTAAGTGGTGTTGAAAATAAGCGCAGGTGGCATTAACTGGTGAGTGCATTGACTCACTCACTCGCCCGGCCCACTTTCCATCCAAATAGGAATTTTCTACCGGGGGTTTACATCAATACGCTGCATTGCAGACGCTTGTTCCTGCTGCTTCCCATTGCATTTTAATGAACCAGTCATCCTGATATAAATATCATTTAATGTTATCTGTCACCCAGACTCAGGAGGCCTCAAAAGCACTACCCATTTCTTTCTTTCTCTCCCGCATCAAAGTATACTTTTTTTTATATATTCAGCCCCCTTTTTCCTCCATCCCCCTCTATCTCTCTCTACCGCTCTCTCTCTCCATCTCTTTCTCTCTATATCACTCCCTCTTGAAGCTGCTCTGCTGTGGAGCACTCAAGGAGAAAAATGGACAGAGTAACTGTTGTTTCTTTCTCTGCATTCAGATGGAAATTCTAATCTCCCTTAAAAGAAAAGAAAAAGCGAGTGGAGAGGAGAGATGGAGAAGGACATAGAGTGCAGTGCAGGAGAGAGGAGAAGGACATGGAGTGCAGTGCAGGAGAGAGGAGAAGGACATAGAGTGCAGTGCAGGAGAGAGGAGAAGGACATAGAGTGCAGTGCAGGAGAGAGGAGAAAGACATAGAGTGCAGTGCAGGAGAGAGGAGAAGGACATAGAATGCAGTGCAGGAGAGAGGAGAAGGACATAGAGTGCAGTGCAGGAGAGAGGAGAAGGACATAGAGTGCAGTGCAGGAGAGAGGAGAAGGACATAGAGTGCAGTGCAGGAGAGAGGAGAAGGACATAGTGCAGTGCAGGAGAGATGGAGAAGGAGGAGAAAGTAAAATTGCCTACTGGGCTTACATGGTAGTTTGAAACCATGATTCAGCCTAATCTTTTTTTACCTGTTAGGAAATCCATGAATAATGTGTATACTGTGAAATTATCGTGGTTGTTTCATTCTTTTCTGGTTAGCCGGTAACCCTCATGAGCAGAGATAAGCCTAGAACGTATGAAAGTGTTCAGTACATGGACATTATCCATGTACACACAAAGGAATTTCCCCCCTTCTCACCCCCCTCAACCTACTTCCTACTTCTATCGTTTTGATTGGCCATGAGGAAATACCTGACTCAACATTGAAATATAATGAGTAGAACGGGGGTCCGCATGCAGGTCAATTGCCACGGTCAAATGTTGTACTCATTCTGATTCTATGTTATTACTTTTCAAAAGAGTTGGGGGTCAAATGTTAGACTTCATGAGGGTAAAATGTATTTTTACTTTCAGTGAATGTACCTATTTCAGCAATTGAGTAAGTATTGTATTTTGTTTTTTTTCTCAAAGATCTATCTCTTCGATTCGGGGAGAGTTAGTCCCGTATCTCGTCCGCAAACAGTTCTCTAAATCCATGAACTCTCCGAAGGTCAACGATGAAGCTGATCAAAACCTTAAGAAAAAGGATGGTAATGAAACTATACTTTAACATTTAAGAGAGTTTCCATAGTTAGGTTGTAACTCACTTAATGCACACACACACACTCACCTGTGTTTATCTGCTGTCTGTGTGTGTAGAGATCCAGATCTCGTCCAGGGATGAGGTGCTGCTGCAGCTAACCCGGGACAGGTCCTGTTGGAATGACCATTGTGGGGACATGAGTGAGGCCTACCACGGAGGACGCCTGCGATGCTACGTGCACATCATGGACGAGGGCATGTGTTACCGCGTCAACACGCTAGCGGCCTACATCGAAGCCAATCGCCTGGTAAGTGAGAGAGTGACACTAGATGTATTAATCTGTTTCTGACTGCTTCATGGCTAGCATACTCTTCTCATACACTGTTTTCTTTACCTGTCACATCAAACTAATAGTCGGCTCTGTTAGTAACCTTAACTTACATGTAACTTTTAGATTTGATTGATATGACCTTTATCTTTAAGTATTTCTCTTAGTGATGAACATGCTCCCTGAACATTACTGACATTATTGTTTTATCCTCTTCTATGAACATGTAGCCTATATTGTCTTGTGTTCCAGGCCCCTAAGCTGTTTGATGAGCCTGCAGTCCATCCATCAGCAGTGATCTCTGTGCGCTGTCTGGTGAGTAGCTAGCTAGATGGGTGGTTCTCTTAGATGTCTGGTACAATGTGTATTTTCTGACTGAGTCCATGAGTCTGTCTGAGTCATTAGCAGGTTGTAGAATGAGCGTTGTCTGGTGAGTGAGGATGCCATTAGAGTGAGTGTGCTTTGGTTAGTCACATGCTATTCTTGTTGTCTATGAGGTAAGATGCAGTAGGTGCGTGTCATAGGGGATTAAGGGGTGTAAGAGGCAGGGGAGGCCACCAGCAGAGGCCCTCAGCTCCTCTTGCCCTGTTCAACAGTTGGGGAGCTCTTACAGATGTAGGATCTTAATTTGAAACAGTTTGCTACAGCAGGAAAATAATCCTGCAGCAACAGGAAATGTGAATTATTATGTGGATTATAATTACAAATATTCTGCAACAGGATGATCAAATTAAGATCCTACATCTGTAGGTTGCCTCTCCACTATCTTTATGTTCAAACTGTCGAGTTCTAAAATATAATCCTATAGTTGTTCTGTCTCTTTCCTATCACTCACCGATATATCAAGAGACTCACTGATATAGTGAAGTGTAGGAAGGGATCAGAGGGAAGTGTACATTCTGGTGTGGTCTTTTCTGATTATGATCTTTTTTTTACTGACAACGTTCTACCATGTCTGGTTATTGTCTGCCAGATTGGTGCAGACAGCATAATAGGAGCTTCCTGTCAGATCTCAGACAAGACATCAATCAAGAGATCAACGATCGGCGCGTCCTCTACCGTCAGAGAGAAGGTCAAAGTAACCAACTCCATCATCATGCACGGAGTAACCATCGAGGAGGGGTGAGTAGAGCCTATTGTATACAGATTTGGACCATTTCTACCACTGTGTCCTTAGACTTTAGAAGCTGTGATCCCAGGACATTTTACCAGGTAGTCACACATTACACTTTATGGTAGAGAGAAAGCAGTGTAAGCAATACTGTTATTTCTATTTGGAAAAGACTGGGTAGTAAACTCCCTTCCCCAATTAAGCCCAGTATAGTGTTGAACCACAAAGGGGAACAATTAAGTTTCAGAGGCCAGTGTGTATGGATGACTCCAGAGTGTGTGTGTGTGTGTGTGTGTGTGTGTGTGTGTGTGTGTGTGTGTGTGTGTGTGTGTGTGTGTGTTTTGGTTTTACTATCTTAGTGGGAACCAGAGGTCCTCACAAGGATAGTGAAACAAGGACAATTTTGACAAATGGGAAAATTTTGCCGGTCCCCACAAGGAAAATGCTTTTTTAGGCATAGGGGTTAGCTTTAGGGTTAGAATTAGGGGTTTGGGGTTAAGGTTAGGGTTAGGTTAAAGGTTAGGTTTAGGGTTAGGGAAAATTGGATTTTGAATGGGAATCAATTGTTTGGTCCCCACAAGGATAGTAAAAGTTTGTTTTTGGGTGGGCTGCAGCGCGAGGAGGGGACTGACTGACTGAGGCTTGTTTTATGTGATATGTGGGGGAAACAGAGAACACTATGTTGACAGTGTCCATTGGTGTGCAGTGAACCAGAGCACGGTTACAATGCTATACATAAACAAATAGGTGATTAATATACATGGTTAAACTATGCTGTAGCTAGATTCTCAGCAACAGCGTATTTCACTTCATCCATATAACTCACAAGCTTTTACATATACCGGTATATATTTATTTTACATTTACCTCAGTTGTTTTCTACCTTTTTAAAGTTTCATATTCAACTATTTATTGTGGGTGGATTGCTGACTATGTAAAGTAAACCTACTATGAATAGTAGTTATTTTCTTCAGTCTAGCATTGGGAGACATTTTTAATTAAAGTATTTTCACTCGTGCTGGCTGGTTGAAAGGATGTCCTGGCTGGTGATTGAAAAGTGCAAGCATGACATGAATCGCAGGAGAGAGACCACTGAGAAGTAGAAAAGGGGCCTGTTATTTTAAATTCAGACATCCTCAAATCCTGGGGAAGAGCTTTATCTGGCAGAGTTTGGCTTAAGCACAGTCGCTCTTAAAGACAGGGAGGCCAGAGCCAGCGGGGGTACCCTCATGTCCAAGTTAGTGCATGCATAAAGGGAAGGAAAGAAAGAAAGAAAATAGGAAAATAAAGAAATGGCAATTCTTTCGCAACATAAAAAATAAAAAAAATGTAAGAGGGGATTAGCAAATCCCTGGCATGTTAAAGAAGGCACTTGCATTTTTTTGGGCCCTTTGTTTGCATGTAGGAGTGCTTGTTTACAAAGCAGAGGATATTTGGGGGGCTGAGGTCGTGGGGTGGCAGGCGGAGGTGGTGGGTGGTTGAGGTGGGGGGGAGGGTCACAGCAAGGAGGAGCACAGTGTCAGTAATTAGTGGTGTTTCAGTTGGGCTTCTTTGGTGGTCTCTCTGTTTAAAGCTCCAATCCTTGTAATCTCCCATTGCCATCAACCCCCCAGCCGGTTCCCTCCCTCCTGCTCACCCCCCTTCCTCTCCCTCCAACCCTACCACCACCACCTGAATAGAATGCCCCTGTGCAGCAGTAGCCAATACAAACCTGCCTGTGTTAGTGGCTGCAGGGCCAAGCTCGTCAGAGTCTCTAGGAGGGAGAGACGTACATGTTGCTCCCCAGCCCGCCGCACAGAGCTCAGTCTGTTTCTATCCTCCAGAGGAGACTTATGGTGGCCTCAGCCTCAGCCCGTTCTGCCAACCCAGGTGGAGCAGAGCATCAACCATCCCCGGGTAGGGTTGTTGGTTCCCCAGCTCTCCTAACTAACCCTAACCCAACACTGCACCACCACCTCAGAGACTTTCCAACTTTTGATACTCTGATTGTTAGCATGCCTCTGCCTGCCACCCAGGGTCTGGAGTTTCACTATGGCAGTTACACATGGGAAGATGAGATGAAATCCTGAATTGAGATTCATTGATTAATTCAGGATTTTATATTTTATTGATCAAATCATATCAAACTTTATTTAAACAGCATTTAACATCTGTGTAAATGTAGAATAGACACAATCAAGGGAATGAAAGAACAATTAATATGTTTAAAACTGAGTAAATTAACAGTTAATTAAGAATTAAAAGAAAGATCAATGTCTACTTACCGTAAATAATTGCTAGCCCACTCAAATGAATGAGTATCAAACAAGCCTAATGTCTGAAACCCTCTTTAGACTGAGCTCAGTACCCATAATAATTACAACATAGGATCCAGAATGGGGGGTTTATTTCGACATGGGGTGTGTGCTTGGTCTCAGCCTTGATGAACACCTGTCTATAATGTTTCGGCACCCCCTGCCCTCAACAAAAGAAAAAATAAACCTGACGGTATCGAATACCATTGGTGTATTCTAAATGTTGATGATAGTGTATCATTTGCACACACGAGGTAGAGGCTGGTGTTTTTCTTTAATATGTATGCTAATCTAGTCTCTTTATGAAAATAAAACAAGACAGCTGAAAACTCTGAGGGGTCATGTTTCCTTTAAGGGAGGGGTTAGAGGCAGGAAAGGACAAGGCCCTCCCTCTGCTGTGCAATTAGTTGAAGACATGAAAGAGAAATGTTCATTGTAAATATGTTCTTCATGCTCTAAGAAAAAAAGCTGGCCTGGCCCAGGCATGTTAAGTAAACATCAAACTGTGCACATAAAGTTATAACGTCCAGCAAATGTCCTCCTTGAAATGTAAGCCTGGTTGAGTAGATGTTCAAATATAGTACACAAGAACAGGATTTTAACTTTGCATTAGGTCAGAGAGCAAGTGCAAGTGTCCACTGGCCAGAAATCAACTCCTCTGCGATGTCTTCGCCAGTACCCACAAGCTGCACAGAGTGATAGTGTACTAGTTCTCAAGGGGACTGCTGCTTGATGGTGCTGTGTGTTTGTTCTACAGGTGTAACATCCAGGGCAGTGTGATCTGCAGTAATGCTGTGATCGGCCGAGGTGCAGACATCAAATACTGCCTGGTGGGGAGTGCCCAGCGAATAGAGCCAGAGGGTGAGCATACTACTGCATACTACTGCCTCACCTCACCTTGCCATCACACACTCAAGTCCCACTCACCTCCACTTCATCCAGCAGCAGTAGGGTTGCACAATTCCGGTAACCCAAAATTCCCAGGTTTTCCAGAAATCCTGTTTGGAGGATTCCTGGAAGACGTAGAGACTATGTAGGAAATCTGGGAAACTTCCCAACTGGGATTTCTGGAAAACCTGGGAATTTGGGGAAAGGTACCTGAGTTTTGCAACACTAAGAAGCAGGAAATAACACATGCTAATAGCCATGTAGTATTAAAGCAGGGAGGAATGTTTTTTTTAAAGTGTGTTATGAGTATTGGAAGTGAACTTGTGTGGGTCAGTGTTTATGTGAATGTGATGCGTTTTATTCTACGCTTTCTTAGATTGCATTAAAATGGAACCCTCTGTGTATAATTCAGCTTTATTTTTTTATATTCCTAATCCCCTTGTCCGTACTCCCTAGATGGAGCTGGGGGGTTGTGTGTGTGTTCCTGTGTGTTAGTCAGTGTGTGTGTTTTTGGGATTGGGGGGTGGTATGGGGAATGAGGGGGCTGGGGGCTGTTGAATTCCGGGTGGTCCTGGCCTGTTCTCTAACCTCTCCATCAATGACACTGCCAGAGGCGCCCCTAAAATGTCCAGGGCCTGCTCAGCCTAATTGACTGAGCAACAGGGTGTTGCTTCACCACGGCCCCCTGCACCAAATACTGCAACATTTACCCCCCTCCGAACCAACCCCCGTCCGTGTTCCAAGTTCTCAGCCCAGCCCAGTTATCAGAGTGCGACTGGACCTGATTAGCCTGCCGTAACCTGGAAAGCACTGGCTTATGGAGCGGCTCCCAGACATCCCAAATTATAAGTTAGACCCTTGTACTTCCCACACATTCAGCCCCACAGCCCAGTTTAACACAGCCCAGCACAAACCCCCACCCAACTCATTTTAAGTTTAAAGCACAGCAAGAGAGCACAATTTAAAAGATATCCCTGAAAAAAGGCTAACAGAGTCTGCAACAGAGCAGAGGTTAATGTAACCTATCATTATAAAAGCATTACTTATAATAACTGCCATAAATGTCTCGAAATAGCCCGGAGGATGACAACAACCGCTCTCTTTAAGTTCTAAAGTCAAAAGCACTTTGATTTCATCATATCAAAGCGCCAATTCCCCTTCAATTTGAATGTTAATTAATTAAAAAGTACCGTCTTTTTTTCTACGGACTGGCTGCGGTTCCGGATTTTCTGCAACCTGGAAGTTTTGGACTAAAGATACAGAGATTTCTGCGCATGTGTGGGTTCCGCTGCCCGCTTCCCCATCAGAGTCCTTTCAGCTGCTGCTCAGTGCTCACGCTCTCCGTGACTTCGTTGCCGCTTGTTCGAACAAACTTAGTTCTTTGTCTGTTGTAACAGTAATCAAAGCAGACATAAGCACGACACAACAGGCAGTCTAGCGATTTCATGTTATTTTTTCAAGAGGGGAGTTAGCCTTCATGCAGCTATTTAGGCAAGCTATATGTACGCAGCATATCAACAAGCAAGACGCAGACGGGCAGTCACTAGTGATTTAAAGTGCAAACATTGGTTATTGGGAGGCAGTTATTTTTCCAGCAACTCTGGCTATATGGCAGCATAACTATGAAGATTAATTATGAGGGAAAAAAAAGTACCCCACTAACTGTAAGTCGCTCTGGATAAGAGCGTCTGCTAAATGACTAAAATGTAAGATTACATCAAACAAAACGCTGATCATTTTGCCACAATGTAATGTGTAAACTGCGTCTTGCTTGTGCTACGGTAATATCTGTAACAACAGACAGTTAGCCTTCATATACAGTTGAAGTCGGAAGTTTACATACACCTTAGCCAAATACATTTCAACTCAGTTTTTCACAATTCCTGACATTTAATCCCTAGTAAAAAGTTAGGATCACCACATTATTTTAAGAATGTGAATGTCAGAATAATAGTAGAGAGTGATTTATTTCAGCTTTTATTTCTTTCATCACATTCCCAGTGGGTCAGAAGTTTACATACACTCAATTATTATTTGGTAGCATTGCCTTTAAATTGTTTAACTTGTGTCAAACGTTTTGGGTAGCCTTCCACAAGCTTCCCACAATAAGTTGGGTGAATTTTGGCCCATTCCTCCTGACAGAGCTGGTGTAATTGAGTCAGGTTTGTAGGCCTCCTTGCTTGCAAACACTTTTTTAGTTCTACCCACAAATGTTCTATAGAATTGAGGTCAGGGCTTTGTGATGGCCACTCCAATACCTTGACTTTGTTGTCCTTAAGCCATTTTGCCACAACTATGGAAGTATGCTTGGGGTTATTGTCCATTTGGAAGACCATTTGCGACCAAGCTTTAACTTCCTGACTGATGTCTAGAGATGTTTCTTCAATATATCCACATAATTTTCCTTCCTCATGATGCCATGATCTATTTTGTGAAGTGCACCAGTCCCTCCTGCAGCAAAGCACCCCCACAGCATAATGCTGCCACCCCCGTGCTTCACGGTTGGGATGGTGTTCTTCGGCTTGCAAGAACCCCCTTTTTCCTCCAAACATAACAATGGTCATTATGGCCAAACAGTTCTATTTTTGTTTCATCAGACCAGAGGACATTTCTCCAAAAAGTTTGTCCCCATGTGCAGTTGCAAACCGTAGTCTGGCTTTTTTTTATGGCGGTTTTGGAGCAGTGGCTTCTTCCTTGCTGAGCGGCCTTTCAGGTTATGTCGATATAGGACTCGTTTTACTGTGGATATAGATACTTTTGTACCTGTTTCCTCTAGCATCTTCACAAGGTCATTTGCTGTTCTGGGATTGATTTGCACTTTTCGCACAAAAGTACGTTCATCTCTGGGAGACAGAACGTGTCTCCTTCCTGAGCGGTATGACGGCTGCGTGGTCCCATGGTGTTTATACTTGCATACTATTGTTTGTACAGATGAACGTGGTACCTTCAGGCATTTGGAAATTGCTCCCAAGGATGAACCAGACTTGTGTAGGTCTACAATTTTTTCTGAGGTCTTGGCTGGTTTCTTTTGATTTTCCCATGATGTCAAGCAAAGAGGCACTGAGTTTGAAGGTAGGCCTTGAAATACATCCACAGGTACACCTCCAATTGACTCAAATGATGTCAATTAGCCTATCAGAAGCTTCTCAAGCCATGACATCATTTTCTGGAATTTTCCAAGCTGTTTAAAGGCACAGTCAACTTTGTATGTAAACTTCTGACCCACTGGAATTGTGATACAGTGAAATAATCTGTCTGTAAACAATTGTTGGAAAAATGACTTGTGTCATGCACAAAGTAGATGTCCTAACCGACTTGCCAAAACTATAGTTTGTTAGCAAGAAATGTGTGTAGTGGTTGAAAAACGAGTTTTAATGACTCCAACCTAAGTGTATGTAAACTTCCGACTTAAACTGTATATATACAGTACCAGTCAAAAGTTTGGACACACCTACTCATTCAAGGGCTTTTCTTTATTTTTACTATTTTCTACATTGTAAATTAATAGTGAAGACATCAAAACTATGAAATAACACATGGAATCATGTAGTAACCAAATTAGTGTTAAACAAATCAAAATATAATTTATTTTAAATACTTCAAAGTAGCCACCCTTTGCCTTGATGACAGCTTTGCACACTCTTGGCATTCACCTGCTCTATGGAGTTGGTCCCCCCTTTTGCTGCTATAACAACCTCCACTCTTCTGGTAAGGCTTTCCACTAGCTGTTGGAACATTGCTGCAGGGACTTGCTTCCATTCAGCCACAAGAGCATTAGTGAGGTCGGGCACTGATGTTGGGCGATTACGCCTGCAGTCAGCTTTCCAATTCATCCCAAAGGTGTTCGATGGGTTTGAGGTCAGGGCTCTGTGGAGGCGAGTCAAGTTATTCCACACAGATCTCGACACACCATTTCTGTATGGACCTCGCTTTGTGCACAGGGGCATTGTCATGCTGATACAGGAAAGGGCCTTCCACAAATTGTTGCCACAAAGTTGGTAGCACAGAATCATCAAGAATGTCATTGTAAGATTTCCCTTCACTGGAGCTAAGGGGCATAGCCCGAACCATGAAAAACTGCCCCAGACCATTATTCTTCCTCCACCAAACTTTACAGTTAGAATTATGCATTCGGCATGTAACGTTCTCCTGGCATCCGCCAAAACCAGATTTGTCCAATGGCGGCGAGCTTTACACCACTCCAGCTGATGCTTTGCATTGCGCATGGTGATATTAGGGTTGTGTGCGGCTGCTCGGCCATGGAAACCCTTTTTCATGAAGCTCCGACAAACAGTTCTTGTGCTGACGTTTCTTCCAGAGGATGTTTGGAACTCAGTAATGAGTGTTGCAACCGAGGACAGACGATTTTTACAAGCTATGCGCTTCAGCACTCTGCGGTCCCGTTCTGTGAGCTTGTGTGGCCTACCCATTCGCGGCTGAGCCATTGTTGCGCCTAAACATTTCTATTTCACAATAACAGCACTTACAGTTGACCGGGGCATCTCTAGCAGGGTAGAAATTTTACGAACTGACTTGTTGGGAAGGTGGCATCCTATGACAGGGCCACGTTGAAATTCACTGAGATTGTCTATAGAGATTGCATGGCTCTGTGCTCAATTTTATACACCTGTCAGCAACGGGTGTGGCTGAAATAGCCGAATCCTCTAATTTGAAGGGGTGTCCACATACTTTTGTGTGTGTATAGAATTTTTTGGGCCTTCCTCTGACACCGCCTAGTATATAGGTCCTGGATGGCAGGAAGCTTGGCCCCAGTGATGTACTGGTCCGTACACACTACCCTCTGTAGCGCCTTACGGTCGGATGCCGAGCAGTTGCCATACCAGGCAGTGATGCAACAGGTGAGGATGCTCTCGATGGTGCAGCTGTAGAACTTTTTGAGGATCTGAGGACCCATGCCAAATCTTTTCAGTCTCCTGAGGGGGGAAAGGTGTTGTCGTGCCCTCTTCACAACTGTCTTGGTTTGTTTGGACTAGGGCTGTTGCGGTGACCTATTACCGCCACACCTGTGGTCTCGAATCATGAATGCAGTCAAATTCCACATGACCATTTAGTAATGGTAATTAGGCTTCTCCAAGCTCTGATGCTGCTGCTGGTCATTAGTAGCCTACCAAACTTGCTAACTGCCTGGTACTCAGCACTCTATTGTCCCTCTTATCACTCTGACATCAATGCAAATATTTTCGAAAATCTAATCAAACACTTAATGAGAGCCCATGAGCTCATGTTGCGCAACATTTCTATAGGCTATGCAATTGCGGGAGAAAACAGAGTGATGGCCTCTAATAAAAATAGGAGGTTCCCATCAGCTTTCTATAGGCTAGGCCTTATATTTATTTCTCAACTTTCCTAATATCAATCACATTGCTTATATTTACAACAGGAGTATAGCCTACCTGGCTGGCATGAAAATAAACCATGGGGAAAAGCGTCCTCCATTCGCTATTTTAGTGCATAGACGCCATGTATTTTTTCTCGCTGCCCCTGTTTCGATACAGGTGCATGATAATGGTCCATTCTAAATCAAAACAAATGTCACACATATATTATTTAGTATATGTAAAGACAAGATTAAATCAAGAATAGTCTGATGGGTGACAATATTAGCCTATCACTTGTGAATTATATTTTGTCATAAGAAACAATGCCTTTTTTTATTGCGACTTGTTCGAATCATAGTTGCACACCTCATGTAGCCTAGCCCATAGGCCTATATGTTTTGATAAGGTTTGTATCACAACTGAAGTGGCCAAATAACTTCTTAAAATTAAGCACATTAATCCGCTTTACAAGGGGTGTAGAGCCTAACTGGCATATATAAGCAGCGTATGAGTTTCCAGTTTGGGGAAGATAATCTTCACCATAAAAATGCACCTTTATAATAAAAGCATTACATGCATAATTGCATTTGCGGTCACTTTTGATAATGGTGTTTTCCGTAAATGGAACATTCGCGCTTATAGCCTACTACCAAGGTACGCATTGCTGAGCTTATATTTTGAAAAAAATAGCCTAATAGTTTATCAACATTTTAAGCTAAACGTTCTGATCTGTTGCGTCAGCCACATTGCATAAAACATGTTTTTTGATGCTAGTGGTTGTATTAATATGGGATCTATCACATCCCACAACTGTCCCAGACTATGTTTGGAATATTTATTTCTCACACAGAATAGAATAGGTTGACTTTTGTACTATGGGGGATAGTAGATTGACATAGACTAGTGCTTTTGCTGTTCGTTAGGCCTACTCATCTTGTTGGCTGATGAAAAGTAAATGTGGACAGTTCTTCAATGTGCACCTCGAAATTGGAAAAGGACGAGCGCTGTTACGTCCCCGATGTGTCTGTCTTTACTTGTAGACTGTGAGAAAGACCCGATCATGTGACGGAGAGCGGTGTGAGTGAGAGACGCTTCGGATTGCGCAGCACACTCAGGGAGAAGGGCACAACGCAGCACTCCGGGCTGCAAAAGGCATGGATTTCTTTAGAGTGCGGTACAGCCACAAAGGGGATGCCGCCGTGAAATTCAAGCCATTATCAAGTGCTTGTCAAATTGTGAATGAGAGACGATTGGAGTGTGTACAGCCTGCGCAAAAAACAAAGCAGAGCTCATGCCTTTCAAGCAACTTTTTTCAAATCATCATTAGTCTCATCATGCAGCCTTACAATGTATTACAAATCAAAACATATAGCCCAACGTTTGTAGAACAACTTAAGTTACATTCATACCTCTAAATTAAGCTTTTAGGAGTACCTATTTCTTTGTTAACTGCTCAACAGAGAATAGCCGCATGTGCGCACTTATTCAGCTTTGTTCAATTGTATTCTTCATACTATAAAATAATGCCACGGAATTAAAAGCAAATCTTGTCTGCTAAATTAACTAGTGTAGCCCACAGCCATTTGGCATAGCCACATCAGGACCTAACATAAGGACAACTCAGAGTATGCTATTATTTTCTTCTGAAATAGACTACATTTTCTTCATATCATGATTTTTTAGACCTGTCTAAAATAAATAATGGATTTTTTTAAAGGTGTAGGCTATGTGTGGAAGCCAGGAGATGTTAAATGTGTTTATGTTCATTAACGGTCAATTACAGTGAGACCGACAGTTATTTGCTTGACAATCACCTGCTGACAAAATTTTGTGAGCGCTACAGCCCTAGTTTGGACCATGATAGTTTGTTGGTTATGTGGACACCAAGGAACTTGAAACTCTCGACCCGCTCCGCTACAGCCCCGTCGATGTGAATGGGGGCATGTTCGGCCCTCCTTTTCCTGTAGTCCACGATCATCTACTTTGTCTTGCTCATGTCGAGGGAGAGGTTGTTGTCCTGGCACCACACTGCCAGGTCTCTGACCTCCTCCCTATAGGCTGTCTCATCGTTGTCGGTGATCAGGCCTACCACTGTTGTGTCATCAGCAAACTTAATGATGGTGTTGGAGTCGTGCTTGGCCACACAGTCGTGGGTGAACAGGGAGTACAGGAGGGGACTAAGCACGCACCCCTGAGGGGCCCCCGTGTTGAGGATCAGCGTGGCAGATGTGTTGTTGCCTACACTTACCACCTGGGGGTGGCCCGTCAGGAAGTCCAGGATCCAGTTGCAGAGGGAGGTGTTTAGTCCCAGGGTCCTTAGCTTAGTGATTAACTTTGTGGACACTATGGTGTTGAACGCTGAGCTGTAGTCAATGAACAGCATTCTCACGTAGGTGTTTTTTGTCCAGGTGGGAAAGGGCAGTGTGGAGTGCGATTGAGATTGATCCAGGAGTTTCCAAGATGGCGTAGTAGTGCAGTTCTGTTTTTGTCGTGTGTCTGTAAATAGCCTGTAAATACCCTGTTTTTTTTGTATTTTTCGTACATATTTCCCTATCAGACTATTCATCCTACAAAATATACTTTTCCTGCAACCCGCCTCACTCAATGTGGAACGGATTCTATTATTGACTTACCTTTTATCTAGAATCTCCAGTTGAAACTAGCTAGCCAGCTAACTAGCTACTTGCTATTAGCCACAGTTAGCGGTATTTCACCCAGAACATTGGATTCTGCGGGATTAATTTAATCACTGGACATTAATCACCGGATATTCGGCCAGTCTGCACAGCGCGTTATCGACCCAGAACATATCAGTTTTTCTGCCGGAATCACTGAATCACTGGACCTTTAACTCCGGATTCATCGCTACCAGCTAGCTGCAACAAAATGGACGCTGTGGTCTGGCTAATCATCCTGAGCTAGGCCCATCTCCCGGCTATCTACCTCTCTGTCAACCGGACGGGACCACCTAGTGTTGACACGGAGGCCCGCCGATCCTACACGACTGGTCTGCCGATGAAATCGTCTGATGTGGTTACGACGTCGACCACGAAGATTCCATCTGCTAGCCCCGGCCCGCTAGCACACGCTAGCCGTGGCCTCTTACTCGCTAGTGCTTTAGCAGCCTCCGAACTATCCTATTGCTGTTCACCGGACCTTATGATAACTCAGCTATACAGCTGATGTCTGCTGGACTGTTCCTTTTTACGGTACTACATCCTGTTTATGTTTAGCCTCAGCCCAAACATGGTTAGCTTATTGTTGTTTCGGTTATTTCTAATTGTACTATTTCACTGTAGATCCCCCAGCCCAGCTAAACCTGCCTTAGATAGCTCCTTTGTCCCACCCCCATACACGCGGAGACCCGACTCAATTGATGCCTCCAGTGATGCTATCTCTTTCATTGTTACCCAACGCTTAGGTTTACCTCCACTTTACTCATATCCTTCCATATCCTTGTCTGTACATAATGCCCTGAATCTTTTCTACAACACCCGGAAATCTGCCCCCTTTATTCTATGTACCCAACGCACTAGAAGACCAGTTCTTAAAGCCTTTAGCCGTATCCTTATTCTAGTCCTCCTCTGTTCCTCTGGTGATGTAGAGGCTAACCCAGGCCCTGCAGCCCTCAGTATCACTCCTACTCCCCAGGCGCTATCATTTGCTGACTTCTGTAATCGCAAAAGTCTTGGTTTCTTGCACATAAATATCAGAAGTCTACTTCCTAAATTTGAGTTATTCACTGCGTTAGCACACTCTGCCAACCCTGATGTTCTAGCAGTGTCTGAATCCTGGCTCAGGAAGGCCACCAAAAATTCTGAAATTTCCATCCCCAACTATAACATTTTCCGTCTAGATAGAACTGCCAGAGGGGGTGGAGTTGCAATCTACTGTAGAGATAGCCTGCAGAGCTCTATCATACTATCCAGGTCTGTGCCCAAACAGTTTGAGCTTCTACTTCTAAAAATCCACCTTTCCAGAAATAAGTCTCTCACTGTTGCCGCTTGCTACAGACCCCCCTCAGCCCCCAGCTGTTCCCTGGACACCATATGTGAATTGATTGCCCCCCATTTATCCTCAGAGTTCGTACTGCTTGGTGACCTAAATTGGGATATGCTTAATACCCCGGCCATCCTACAATCCAAACTAGATGCCCTCAACCTCACACAAATTATCAACGAACCTACCAGGTACAACCCTAAATCCGTAAACATGGGTACCCTCATAGATATCATCCTGACTAACATACCCTCTAAATACACCTCAGCTGTCTTCAACCAGGATCTCAGCGATCACTGCCTTATTGCCTGCGTCCGTAACGGGTCCGCGGTCAAACGACCACCCCTCATCACTGTCAAACGCTCCCTAAAACACTTTAGCGAGCAGGCCTTCCTAATTGACCTGGCCCAGGTATCCTAGATGGATATAGATCTCATTCCGTCAGTAGAGGATGCCTGGTTGTTCCTTAAAAGTAATTTCCTCTCAATCTTAAATAAACATGCCCCATTCAAAAAATACAGAACTAAGAACCGATATAGCCCCTGGTTCTCCTCAGACTTGACTGCCCTTGACCAGCACAAAAACATCCTGTGGCGTACTGCATTAGCATCAAATAGCCCCCGCGATATGCAACTTTTCAGGGAAGTTAGGAACCAATATACACAAGCAGTCAGGAAAGCAAAGGCTAACTTTTTCAAACAGAAATTTGCATCCTGTAGCACTAACTCCAAAAAGTTTTGGGACACTGTAAAGTCCATGGAGAATAAGAGCACTTCCTCCCAGCTGCCCACTGCACTGAGGCTAGGAAACACTATCACCACCGATAAATCTACAATAATCGAAATTTCAACAAGCATTTTGCTACAGCTGGCCATGCTTTCCATCTGGCTACCACTACCCCGGCCACCAACTCTGCACCCTCCGCTGCAACTTGCCCATGCCCCCCCGCTTCTCCTTCACACAAATTCAGACAGCTGATGTTTTGAAAGCGCTGCAAAATCTGGACCCCTACAAATCAGCTGGGCTAGACAATCTGGACCCTTTCTTTCTAAAACTAGCCGCCGAAATTGTCGCAACCCCTATTACTAGTCTGTTCAACCTCTCTTTCATAACGTCTGAGATCCCCAGAGATTGAAAGCTGCCGCGGTCATCCCCCTCTTCAAAGGGGGGTGACACTCTAGATCCAAACTGCTACAGACCTATATCCATCCTGCCCTGCCTTTCGAAAGTATTTGAAAGCCAAGTTAACAAACAGATCACCGACCATTTCGAATACCACCGTACCTTCTCCGCTATGCAATCCGGTTTCCGAGCTGGTCATGGGTGCACTTCAGCCACGCTCAAGGTCCTAAACGATATTATAACCGCGATTGATAATAGACAGTACTGTGCAGCCGTCTTCATCGACCTGGCCAAGGCTTTCGACTCTGTCAACCACCGCATTCTTATTGGCAGACTAAATAGCCTTGGTTTCTCAAATGACTGCCTCGCCTGGTTCACCAACTACTTCTCAGATAGAGTTCAGTGTGTCAAATCGGAGGGCCTGTTGTCTGGACCTATGGCAGTCTCTATGGGGGGTGCCACAGGGTTCAATTCTTGGGCCGACACTTTTCTCCGTGTATATCAATGATGTCGCTCTTGCTGCTGGTGACTCTCAGATCCACCTCTACGCAGACGACACCATTTTGTATACATCTGGCCCTTCATTGGACACTGTGTTAACAAACCTCCAAACGAGCTTCAATGCCATACAACACTCCTTCAGTAGCCTCCAACTGCTCTTAAACACTAGTAAAACTAAATGCATGCTTTTCAATCGAACGCTGCTGGCACCCGCCCACCCGACTAGAATCACCACTCTCGACGGGTCTGACCTAGAGTATGTGGACAACTACAAATACCTAGGTGTCTGGTTAGACTGTAAACTCTCCTTCCAGACTCACATAAAGAATCTCCAATCCAAAGTTAAATCTAGAATCGGCTTCCCTATTTCGCAACAAAGCCTCCTTCACTCATGCTGCCAAACATGCCCTCGTAAAACTGACTATCCTACCGATCCTTGACTTCGGCGATGTCATTTACAAAATAGCCTCCAACACTCTACTCAGCAAATTGGATGTAGTCTATCACAGTGCCATCAGTTTTGTCTCCAAAGCCCCATACACTACCCACCACTGTGACCTGTACGCTCTTGTTGGCTGGTCCTCACTACATGTTCGTCGTCAAACCCACTGGCTCCAGGCCATCTATAAATCACTGCTAGGCAAATCCCCGCCTTATCTTAGCTCATTGGTCACCATAGCAGCACCCACCCGTAGTCTGCGCTCCAGCAGGTATATCTCACTGGTCATTCCCAAAGCCAACACCTCCTTTGGCCGCCATTCCTTCCAGTTCTCTGCTGCCAATGACTGGAACGAATTGCAAAAATCTCTGAAGCTGGAGACTCTTATCTCCCTCAATAACTTTAAGCATCAGTTGTCAGAGCACCTTACCGATCACTGCACCTGTACACAGCCCATCTGAAATTAGCCCACCCAACTACCTCATCCCTATATTGTTATTTATTTTGCTCTTTTGCACCCCAGTATCTCTATTTGCACATAATCTCTTGCACATCTAGCATTCCAGTGTTAATACTAATTGTAATTATTTTGCACTATAGCCTATTTATTGCCTTACCTCCATAACTTGCTACATTTGCACACACTCTATATATATTTTCTGTTGTATTTTTGACTTTGTTTTTTACCCCATATGTAACTCTGTGTTGTTTTTATTGCACTGCTTTGCTTTATCTTGGCCAGGTCGCAGTTGTAAATGAGAACCTGTTCTCAACTGGCTTACCTGGTTAAATAAAGGTTAAATAAAATTCATCTGTGGATCTGTTGGGGCGGTATGCGAATTGGAGTGGGTCTAGGGTTTCCGGGATGATGGTGTTGATGTGAGCCATGACCAGCCTTTCAAAGCACTTCATGGCTACCGACGTAAGTGCCATGGGCCGGTAGTCATTTAGGCAGGTTACCTTCGCTTTCTTGGGCACAGGGACTATGGTGGTCTGCTTGAAACATGTAGGTATTACAGACTCGGTCAGGGAGAGCTTGAAAATGTCAGTGAAGACACTTGCCAGTTGGTCCGCGCATGCTCAGAGTACACGTCCTGGTAATCCGTCTGGCCCCGCGGCCTTGTGAATGTTGACCTGTTTAAACGTCTTGCTTACATCGGCTACGCAGAGCGTGATCACACAGTCATCCAGATGAGGGGAAAAAAACAATGTAATCCATTTTAGAATAAGGCTGAAACGTAACAAAATGTGGAAAGTCAAGGGGTCTGAATACTTTGCGAATTTGCTGTATATTTGGAATGTTCATTCTAATTGCCTTCGAGTTTTTATTTCAGCTGTTCAGAAATATGAGGCAGAGACATAGGATACATCATCATGTCGATCAAATTGGTTTAGGGTTCAGAAGATGGTGAGTAAAGCATAGAGTAATGAGAGAAACTTGAATGTGTGTGTAAAATAACACATGCGCAGAACGTGATTCGGATCCTTCGTTTTGAGAAATACATTTCCAGTGGGGCGGGGCGGGAAGAAAACTCTGTATTCGTAGCCTCTGATATGGACAATTTCGGCAAAATTACATTAACCCTAAACCTCACTTTCGCAGTGTTTTCAATTAGCGGAAAACAGACTCATTTTCAGCTGGCAACTTTTTCCGCTTCATATTAAACTACGCTGCTTTTCCTTTAAAAGATTCAATTTATTAGTCCGTCGAGCCCTCTCCCGCTAGAATGAACGATTTGCATCTTCTAGCGATCTATTGATAGGATAGGATGCTGGCAGTCACAGTGCGAGCGATTCCAGGGAAACGCAGTCTGCTGTCTGTCCCACCTCCCAGTAATTTGTTTGCGCTGTGGTTGGTTGCAGTCCAATTTCTTTAAACAGAGAGACAACATGATGCTCTTGAATTTGCATATCCCATGTAATGTAAGTGGTAACGATGAGTCTTGTTTTCTGGCACATTTATTTTATTTTGCTTGTTTCACATAGCCAGCCACGCGGAGTCGTGGCGCATAGTAGGCTGTTTACTGTACTGAACAGCAAGTGTTGACTAGTTTATAAAAGTTGAACCGACTGAAGTTGATATCCTATATCCCTTTGCCGTTCTGAAGTCATGCATCGTGGTTATAAGTCCATGGTATTGCATCGGGACAAGTAAACCAAAGGATGTACTAGGTTTCCTTTCCTAGGATGTTGGCGTTTGCCAGGCAGTGAGGCTAAAGTGACTGACTCTCGTGTAGCCCAGGGTTTCCCAAACTCGGTCCTGCCCCCCAACATCCAAAACTGAGTTCAACAATATTAAAAAATGTATTGACCTTAGTAGGGAATCAACTAAATGTATTGGAAATGTATACATTTTCCCAGGTTTATCATAATACATAAACAGAAAGCATCAGTGATTTGAGTTTCCTGCAACTTTCTGAAGAGGCAATGAGAATGCCCCTGTCAGTGTGCGGTGTTTACCATTTTGTGTAGCCGTTAGGTAATGAAAACAGTCTCTGGTAGATAGAAAGGCTTTCCCAAAGACCTTAAATTTGATTTGACTTAAATGTTAACTATAAAGTATCCTATGCTTACCTGGCAGAATGATATCATGATTATTTTCATCAATCCAGTGGGTATTTGGTTTACAAACTCTACCATCACGTGTGCACTACAATAACTGTAGCTCAGTTGGTAGAGCATGGCGCTTGCAACGCCAGGGTTGTGTATGCACTCACTAACTGGAAGTCGCTCTGGATAAGAGCCTCTGCTAAATGACTAAAATGTAAAAATAATAACACTGCTAAACACAGCCTCTTGCTAGGTGCTTACTTGAATTAAAAGTTAACTACACCAAGAAAATCTACATTTCTCCGATTTTTCCCAGACCTCAAAAGTGGTCTCCCGATGAGGTTTAAGCATTGTTGTGGACTTAGAACATCTAATGTTTTTTTGTTTGGTTTTTAATGTGTAATTTTGAGATTGAAAAACTGAAGTAACTGGGGGGGGAAATAATCCTTTAATTTTTCAAGATAATGTGGGCTATTTACTTTATTTTTCTGTTTTAATAAAATAAATAAATCAGTAAATTGAAAAAAAGAAATTAGGCCCTAATCTATTTATTTCACATGACTGGGCAAGGGCCTGGGAGGGCAAAGGCCCACCAACTTGGGAGCCAGGCGCACCCCGCTTGGGAGCCAGGCCCAACCAATCAGAATGAGTTTTTCCCTACAAAAGGGCTTTATTACAGACAAAAATACTCCTCAGTTACATCAGCTGTCCGCGTGGCTGGTCTCAGACGATCCCACAGGTGAAGAAGCCGGATGTGGAGGTCCTGGGCTGGCGTGGTTACACGTGGTCTGCGGTTGTGAGGCCGGTTGGATATACTGCCGAATTCTTTAGAACGACGTTGGTAGAGAAATTAACATTAAATTCTCTGGCAACAGCTTTGGTGGACATTCCAACAGTCAGCATGTCAATTGCAATCTCCCTCAAAACTTGAGACATATGTGGCATTGTGTTGTTTGACAAAACTGCACATTTTAGAGTGGCCTTTTATTGTCCCCAGCACAAGGTGCACCTGTGTGATGATCATGCTGTTTAATCAGCTTCTTGATATGCCACACCTGTCAGATGGATGGATTATCTTGGCAAAGGAGAAATGCTCACTAACAGGGATGTAAAAAAAATTGTGCACATCATTTCTGGGATCTTTTATTTCAGCAAATGAACATGGGACCAACACATTACATGTTGCGTTTATATTTTTGTTCAGTATAAATTGTGAAGTCATGACTTTCTACACAATATCACAACACAGTTTTCCAATCTGGGTGGTAAAGTTGATCAAGTATTCAATAATTTCACTGAGTATTTTGGATAGAATCAAGGCATTAGAATGTACCAGAGGCCACCAAAATAGAGCTCCTTCTGCAAAACAAATTGCCTGGCTGGCTACTTTTTCTAGTAACACTTTACTTGACACCCAGTGTCATATGTCATAACAGCTGACATAACTTATAACCTGTTATAATATGGTCATAACACTGTCATGACACATTTAGGCCTGTTGTGACATCTATTGCATTATTTTATGGCTGGTTATGACACCTACATAAGTGTAAAATCCCACAAAACCTACCACACAAGGCAAAACGTTTCATTACACCATAGCCAACCTGTCAACAGTATGTTTGTTCTATAATTGTATTTATTTATTGACCATGTTAAATTATCATTGTAATTGTGCAAACATTGATGCCAGACATGCACCTACCCCAATGCGCTGTTGCTGATGACTGGGGTGAATGCAGGAGCAGATTTCAGGAGCAGGACAAGACACTCTCTTTTTGACTGATGACAGATATAAGGGCATGTATGTGATAGGCATATCTGGCTTATATGATTATGATGGTCATAATGCTTCTTCACAGTGTCATAAAGTGTATTTTCTACAAATTATTTAAAATATGATTTTAAAATAACATGACTGTAAAGAATTCATTAAAACAAAAACTAAGGATTTAAGATAAACTTTCAAACGAAAGGGAACTTCTTGTCAGGGAAAAAAAGAATTTGAATAAATGTGGGTTTTGACACTTATGTAGGTGTCATAACGCAATATATGTCACAACAGTTGTAAAATATGGGTCATGGCAGTGTTATGACCATATTATGACAGGTTAGGACAAGTTATGTCAGCTGTTATGACATTATATTTGATAGTGCTTAGATAGCCTTATCTCTATTACAGTGACTGTCTGCAATTTTCCCTTTCATCTGACTTCACAGGGTGCTCCTATTCATGGCTATCCATCAGATCTACATCTGACTACTATCAGTCCCAAGCTATTGGCCCACTGTGTATACATACATATTACATACACACTGTGAACAGTGGGTTCTCTTATACAGAAATGCTGTCCATATGAAGCAAAGAGCAGTTGCTTTACATATAAATCACCTGAAGCAGTTGATCCTCAAGGGGCTCAGTCTGCGTCTGTGCACCATCCGTATCAGGTGGGTCACCTCTCTCGTCAGAGTATAAATGAAGAGCATGGCTGGTAAAAGCATTACGCCTCCACTCACAAAGCAGTTAGATGGAAGTGTATGTCTGCTGTGGAGAGAGACCACCCTGTCAGGCAGCCACAGACCGACAGACGTCTGCTGACTGCGTAGACAGGCATGCAGTCCGGTGGTGGTGGGACTGCAGGTGTTGCTGCTGCTTCATAAAGAAACCAGACTGTTCTCCAGGCTTCTGGGACACAGACACGCTCTTCTCTCCTCCAACTAGCCCTCTCCCTCACTGTCTCTTGGAAATACACTTCTCTCCCAGTGTTCCATGCTCTATTTCTCTTTCCTCCAAACTCTGAATGCAAAAACAAAGCCTTTCGGATTCCTTCACACTAAAATATGTCTTTATATGGATCATGAATTACTTTCCCCACAGTTTAGTTTGGAATAGCTGTCTTGCTCTGGATGGATAGCAGGCTCGCCTCGTGTTTGTGTTTCAATAGGCTGTTAGGCATCGCCCTTATGTGAGGCAAGGTATCATCTGTTTTCACCTTATTTTTGTCCTAAAATCCTGGTCCATCTGCCATATTGAGAGGGAAAGTGTAGATTTGGCACGTTTTGAAGATGTATACTTTTTGTCTGAGTTGAGCATGTTAACTACCTTATGACATTTAATTTCTGCTCGAAAGAGCACTTCAAAGACCAGAACATGACTTCAGTCTATCAAACACTTGTTTTACGAAAGGGTCGTTCCACCTCAAAAAGCACAAGAAAGAGGATTTCGACACCCATCATCTCAGATTGTTTTGAAATCGTTTCTGTTAGAAACGGATAAGATAGGGCATTCCTGCAACATTATTTTGTTGAAATGTAATTTGTTCTCAGAGAAATTAAGCTAATTGATTGCACCCAAATTGCCCATTTTAATTTATAAGATTCCTATAATATTCAATAAATCTGATTTGGACCAAGCTTGTTACTAACAATGAGTTAGACATGAGGAATCCAAAGAAATTGTCAAAAGCCACCCACGGGACCCCCCACACCCCACGCCAATCACACCCCAACAACAAGTAGACAATATCAGTTCTCTATGTCTGATAAGTAGTATGGAGCTGCTGCTCGAAGTACTGTTTCTTCATCCTATGTAATGTATTCTCAGTGAATTTGGTGACGATTTTCTTCCCCTGTTCAGAGAAATTAGTAATTTAATTATTGAATTAGTTATTATTAGGTTCATGTCCCATGCTACATCCTACATCCTGGAAGATGGCGCCGACAGACATGGCAGCTCTGCTTCTAGCTCCTAAGCAACTTTGCAGTATATATATTTTTTTTGTGTGTTATTTCTTACATTATTAGCCCAGAACGTTTTTTGTGTTATTACATACAGCCGGATGTCACGATCGTCGGATACAGAGGACCAAGGCGCAGCGTGGAAGGTGAACATATTTATTAAATAATGATTACACGAACAAAACAACAAATCGATACGTGACGTCCAAAGGTGCAAAACACAAACCTACACAGGAACAAGATCCCACAAACACTGTGGGAAAACTGGCTGCTTAAGTATGGTTCCCAATCAGAGACAACAAGCAACAGCTGATACACGTTGCCTCTGATTGAGAACCACACTGGCCAACATAGAACTACAAAACTAGAACGAAAAACAAATGAAAACTCACACCCTGGCTCAACATACTAGAGTCCCCAGAGCCAGGGCGTGACAGTACCCTCCCCCCCCAAAGGCGCGGACTCCGGCCGCGCCAACCAAACACCACAGGGGAGGGCCCGGGTGGGCACTCCGCCTTGGCGGCGGATCCGGCTCCGGGCATGATTCCCACTCCCTCTCCAACCCCCCAAAGTACCCCTGGTCCGGTCTGACCCTGCTGGCCGGAGCTGGACTGAACACCGGTGGAGCGGATTGCTCAGGCACCGGTGGAACAGGCACGGGCTGTGCCGGACTGATGACGCACACCACTGGCTTGGTGTGGGGAGCAGGAACAGGCCGAACCGGGCTGACGATGCGCACCATAGGCTTGGTGCGTGGAGCAGGAACAGGCCGGGCCGGGCTGACGATGCGCACCATAGGCTTGGTGCGTGGAGCAGGAACAGGTCGGGCCGGGCTGACGACGCGCACCACAGGCTCGATGCGAGGAACAGAAACAGGCCGGACCGTACTGGGGACACACACCACTGGCCCTACGCAGGGATCAGGAACGGGCCGGACCGGACTGGTAACACACCCCAGTACCTCTCGCCGTGCCTCTACACTTTCCCTCTCCTCTGTGACCAGTGGCCCCCTTAACCTGGCGGCCTCCTCTGCAAACCCGCTGGACCGCTCTATCGCGGCCTCCTGCTGCCCCGTCGTCCACGGCGTGAGCCCCCCCCTAAAAATGTTCTGGGGGTCTCTCCTCCCCGTGGGCCAGGCCCAGTCGAGGTTGATGTCCTTTAGCGATACCTCTGGCGCTGGCTCCTGGACACGCTGCTTGGTCCAGTGTTGGTGGGATCTTCTGTCACGATCGTCGGATACAGAGGACCAAGGCGCAGCGTGGAAGGTGAACATATTTATTAAATAATGATTACACGAACAAAACAACAAATCGATACGTGACGTCCAAAGGTGCAAAACACAAACCTACACAGGAACAAGATCCCACAAACACTGTGGGAAAACTGGCTGCTTAAGTATGGTTCCCAATCAGAGACAACAAGCAACAGCTGATACACGTTGCCTCTGATTGAGAACCACACTGGCCAACATAGAACTACAAAACTAGAACGAAAAACAAATAAACTCACACCCTGGCTCAACATACTAGAGTCCCCAGAGCCAGGGCGTGACACCGGAAGTAACTTTTGGATATCAGAGCGGCGGTAACTCACCAGCATTACGACCAGAAATACGACTTTCCCGAATTGGATCCTTTGTTTGTATCCCCCAGGGCAATTGAACTTATCCCAGAGGCTGATCCAAGACGCCGCCGGCGGAGAAAAGGTATTCGGAGCGGACTTCTAGTCCGACTCAGGAGGCGTACACACCATCCACCACTTCCAAGTATTTTATTTGCTAATGTTCAGTCCTTGGACAATAAAGTAGATTAGCTCAGGGCGAGGATCTCCTTCCAGAGAGACATCAGGGACTGTAACATACTCTGTTTCACGGAATCATGGCTCTCTCCGTATTTACTGTCCCCGTCCATACAGCCAGCTGGGTTCTCAGTACATTGCGCAGACAGGAATAAAGAACTCTCCGGGAAGAAGAAAGAGAAAGATAGTGATGTATGTTTCATGATGAACTACTCATGGTGTGATTGTGATAACGTACAGGAACTCAAGTCCTTTTGTTCACCCGACCTAGAATACCTCACAATCAAATGTCGATCGTATTACCTCCCAAGATAATTATCTTCGGTTATAGTCGCAGCCGTGTATATTCCCCCTCAAGCCGATACCATGACGGCCCTCAAGGAACTACACTGTACTTTGTGCAAACTGGAAACCACATATCCTGAGGCCGCATTTATTGTTGCTGGGGATTTTAACAAAGCAAATTTGAGGAAAACGCTACCAAAGTTCTATCAACACATTACCTGTAGTACTCGCGCTAAAAATAAACTCTTGACCATTGTTATTCTCCCTTCCGAGATGGCTCCAATGCCCTCCCTTCGGCAAATCAGATCCTCCCTTCCTATAGGCAGAAACTCAAACAGGAAGTACCTGTGCTAAGGTCTATTCAACGCTGGTCTGACCAATCAGAATCCATGCTTCAAGATTGTTTTGATCACGTGGACTGGGATATGTTCCGGGTTGCCTCGGAGAATAACATTGACATATACACGGACACGGTGACTGAGTTCATAAGGAAGTGAATAGGGGATGTTGTTGCCACTGTGACTACTAAAACTTATCCAAACCAAAAACCATGGATAGATGGCAGCATTCGCGCAAACTGAAAGCGCGAACCACCGCATTTACGGCAAAGTGACTGGGAATATGGTTGAATACAAACAGTGTAGGTATTCCCTCCTTAAGGCAATCAAACAGGCAAAACGTCAGTACAGAGACAAAGTGGAGTCGCAATTCAATGGCTCATACACGAGACGTATCTGGCAGGGTCTACAGACAATCACGGATTACAAAGGGAAAACCAGCCACGTCGTGGACACTGGCGTCTTGCTACCGGACAAGCTAAACACCTTCTTCGCCCGCTTTTAGGATAGCACAGTGCCATCGACGCGGTCCACTCACAAGGACTGTGGGCTCTCATTCTCCGTGGCCGACATGAGTAAGACATTTAAGCGTATTAACCGTCACAAGGCTGCCGGCCCAGACGGCATCCCTAGCCGCATCCTCAGAGCAGCTGGCTTGAGTGTTTACGGACATATTCAATCTCTCCCTATCCCAGTCTGCTGTCCCCACTTGCTTCAAGATGTCCACCATTGTTGCATTATGCAATCGCCATTGCACTGCAAACTGCCCTATCCCATCTGGACAAGAGGAATACCTATGGAAGAATGCTGTTCAATGACTATAGCTCAGCCTTCAACACCATAGTACCCTCCAAGCTCATCATTAAGCTCGGGGCCCTGGGTCTGAACACCACCCTGTGCAACTGGGTCCTGGACTTCGTGATAGGCCACCCCTAGGTGGTGAAGATAGGAAACAACACCTCCACTACGCTGATCCTCAACACAGGGGCCCCACAAGGGTGCGTGCTCAGCCCCCTCCTGTACTCCCTGTTCACCCATGACTGCGTGGCCACGCACCCCTCCAACTCAATCATGAAGTTTGCAGACGACAAAACCAAGGAGCTGATTGTGGACTTCAGGAGACAACCGAGAGAGCACGCCCCTATCCACATCGACGGGACCGCAGTGGAGAAGGTGAAAAGCTTCAAGTTCCTCGGCGTACACATCAGTGACAATCTGAAATGGTCCACCCACACAGACAGTGAGGTGAAGAAGGCGCAACAGACCCTCACAAACTTTTACAGATGTACAATTGAGAGCATCCTGTCTGGCTGTATCACCGCCTGGTACAGCAACTGCACCGTCCGCAACCGCAGGGCACTCCAGAGGGTGGTGCGGTTTGCCCAACGCATCACTGGGGGCACACTGCCTGCCCTCCAGGACACCTACAGCACCCGATGTCACAGGAAGGCCGAAAAGATCATCAAGGACGTCAACCACCCGAGCCACGGCCTGTTCAACCCACTATCATCCAGAAGGAGAGGTCAGTACAGGTGCATCAAAGCTGGGACCGAGAGACTGAAAAACAGCTTCTATTTCAAGGCCATCAGACTGTTAAATAGCCATCACTAGCCGGCTACCACCCAGTTACTCAACCCTTCACCTTAGAGGCTGCTGCCCTATATACATAGACATGGAATCACTGGTCACTTTAATAAGGTTTACATAATGTTTTACTCATTTCATATATACAGTGAGGGAAACAAGTATTTGATCCCCTGCTGATTTTGTACGTTTGCCCACTGACAAAGAAATGATCAGTCTATAATTTTAATGGTAGGTTTATTTGAACAGTGAGAGACAGAATAACAACAAAAAGATCCAGAAAAATGTGTGTCAAAAATGTTATGAATTGATTTGCATTTTAATGAGGGAAATAAGTATTTGACCCCTCTGCAAAACATGACTTAGTACTTGGTGGCAAAACCCTTGTTGGCAATCACAGAGGTCAGACGTTTCTTGTAGTTAGCCACCAGGTTTGCACACATCTCAGGAGGGATTTTGTCCCACTCCTCTTTGCAGATCTTCTCCAAGTCATTAAGGTTTCGAGGCTGACGTTTGGCAACTCGAACCTTCAGCTCCCTCTACAGATTTTCTATGGGATTAAGGTCTGGAGACTGGCTAGGCCACTCCAGGACCTTAATGTGCCTCTTCTTGAGCCACTCCTTTGTTGCCTTGGCCGTGTGTTTTGGGTCATTGTCATGCTGGAATACTCATCCACAACCCATTTTCAATGCCCTGGCTGAGGGAAGGACGTTCTCACCCAAGATTTGACGGTACATGGCCCCATTCATCGTCCCTTTAATGCGGTGAATTTTTTCTGTCCCCTTAGCAGAAAAACACCCCCAAAGCATAATGTTTCCACCTCCATGTTTGACGGTGGGGATGGTGTTCTTGGGGTCATAGGCAGTATTCCTCCTCCTCCAAACACGGCGAGTTGAGTTGATGCCAAAGAGCTCGATTTTGGTCTCATCTGACCACAACACTTTCACCCAGTTCTCCTCTGAATCATTCAGATGTTCATTGGCAAACTTCAGACGGGCATGTATATGTGCTTTCTTGAGCAGGGGGTCCTTGCGGGCGTTGCAGGATTTCAGTCCTTCACGGCATAGTGTGTTACCAATTGTTTTCTTGGTGACTATGATCCCAGCTGCCTTGAGATCATTGACAAGATCCTCCCGTGTAGTTCTGGGCTGATTCCTCACGGTTCTCATGATCATTGCAACTCCACGAGGTGAGATCTTGCATGGAGCCCCAGGCCGAGGGAGATTGACAGTTATTTTGTGTTTCTTCCATTTGCGAATAATCACACCAACTGTTGTCACCTTCTCACCAAGCTGCTTGGCGATGGTCTTGTAGCCCATTCCAGCCTTGTGTAGGTCTACAATCTTGTCCCTGACATCCTTGGAGAGCTCTTTGGTCTTGGCCATGGAGAAGAGTTTGGAATCTGATTGATTGATTGTTTCTGTGGACAGGTGTCTTTTATACAGGTAACAAACTGAGATTAGGAGCACTCCCTTTAAGAGTGTGCTCCTAATCTCAGCTCGTTACCTGTATAAAAGACACCTGGGAGCCAGAAATCTTTCTGATTGAGAGGGGGTCAAATACTTATTTCCCTCATTAAAATGCAAATCAATTTATAACATTTTTGACATGCGTTTTTCTGGATTTTTTTGTTGTTATTCTGTCTCTCACTGTTCAAATAAACATACCATTAAAATTATAGACTGATCATTTCTTTGTCAGTGGGCAAACATACAAAATCAGCAGGGGATCAAATATTTTTTTCCCTCACTGTATATACTCTATTCTACTGTATTTTAGTCAATGCCACTCAGACATTGCTCGTCCTAATATTTATATATTTCTTAATTCCATTCTTTTACTTTTAGATTTGTGTGTATTGATGTGAATTGTTAGGTTCTACTGCACTGTTGGAGCTAGGAACATAAGCATTTCACTACACCTGCAATAACATCCGCTATATATGTGTATGTGACCAATAAAATGTGATTTCATTTTGACATTACCAGGCTCTGACCATTAAATAATGGTTTTCTTGATATAAATTGAAAAAACTTTAAATAACCCACCAAATGTTAAGGGGATAGATACTTAACCCAAATTCCAAATTACATATTGGTTTCCTTACCTAAGCAGTGTGTCATGGTATGATAGCAACCAATGCTTTGGTTTTGTTGGCCACTGTTTCAAATGATAACTTTTTAGCATTTGTAGCACAAATCCCAATGCAAGTCAATGGTACCTATATTAGGATTTTCACGCTTCATATCCAAGTCATCCGAAAGTATATATTTCTGTATTTCATTTTCAATAAATTTGCAAACATTTCTAAAAACACTTTCACTTCGTCATTATGGGGTATTATGTGTAGATGGGTGAGAAAAGAAATATGTTTTATCCATTTTGAATTCAGGCTGTAACGTAACAAAATGTGGAATAAATCAAGGGTTTGAATACTTTTGAAGGCACTGTATAACATTGAGTTACACAATCCATTTTTAGATACTTTAGCATGACTTGGATATGAAGTGTGAAAATTCTAATATAGGTACCACTGACTTGCATTGGGATTTGTGCTACAAATGCTAAAAAGTTATCATTTGAAACAGTGGCCAACAAAACCAAAGCATGGGTTGCTGTCATACCTTGTCCATAGACTGCTTAAACGGTAAGGAAACCAATATGTAATTTTGTAATTTGGTTTAACTCTCCCCTTAACATTGGGAAGGGGGGTGGGGTACAGCATTATCTAGTGTACAGAGCCTGGTAATGTCAGGATGTAGGATGGGACATGAACCTAACAACAATGACACATTTCGCTGAACGGTATTGGTATTTATTACCGGGGGAAAAAACATCACCAAATTCACTGAGAACACATTAAATAGGATGAAGAAACAATACTCCGAGCTGCAGCTCCATACTACTGGGATTAGTGTGGGGTGGGGGGGGTCCGTTGGTGGCTTTTGACAATTTCTTTGGATTCCTCATGTCTTACTCATTGTTAAAAAAAAAAAAAAGGTCCAAATCGGATGTGAGGTACTATATTTATTTAATATTATATGAATCCTATAAATTAAAATGGCCAATTTGGGTGCAATCAGTTCAATTATATTTAAACAAAATAATGTTGCAGGAATGCTATTTTTATATTTCTTACTACAGAAACAATTTCAGAACAATCTGAGTTGGTGGGTGTCCTGGCTTGCTGAAATGACATGGAACAACCCGAAACAATGAACTAGCCTATTGCTACACCTGCTAGGTCTAGGGGTCCTAGGCCTGTTCACCTCAAATACCAGGTTCTACAGGACAAGGGGTCATAATCTTCTAACTCAAATGTCTAATTGTGAGTGCTTTCTTCTCACTCTGTAGCTGAAAGGACTAACGAGGTGATTGTTGGAACTGAACAGCTGATGGAGATCTAGACCAGGGGCAGACGGACTGACTGACCAGTCCTACACCTTGCTGACAGATCCAACAGAAACCACAGCAGTGAGGCAAACTAAACATTGTGTCCAAATAAAAGCTACTTTTTTTTATCCCTAAGCTCAGTTTCAGTGGTGTTCTTTGTGTGAATCTTGTCTGTTGTTTCTGGGTGATTCTATAAAGTTTTGTAAGGTGTTTGTTCAGTCAGGGTGTTCTCGTCTATACATACATTCCTCCACACAACTATTCAGCCTAGTAGTCTGTGTGTTCGTGCTGTGCTGTGTGGTGCAGCAGAGGACCAGAGAAGCACAATGGGGGTTAAGTTTATTTGTACACAAAAATGGTGGGCCGGACCACCCAGTGAGATCTCATGAAGTAACACACAATCCCGCCCACTTTCACAAACTGATAGAAACATAAGAGTTGCTCTCTTTTATTGTTTTTAATTTTACTTCTTCCTCTTTGCTGTCAAAGATTTATTGCATTCCTTTGCCAGCTCATTTCTTAAATTACAGGTCTGAAGTTCCTTAGTCACTAACAACAGATCTCCAGGAAGATGCTCTGTCTACGTCGTGTGATTTAGTGGCCTGCTTTATAGCGTGTCTGTGATCAATAGAAGTCATTTAGTGTCATTGGGAGAGTAATTATGTCTGTCTTTTCTCATCTTTCTTCTTTTGTTTTTGTCATTCGGGACGCTATAATAATAACTTCACTTTCAACTCACAATTGCTTTTTCATTCAGTCCCAATATAAAAGTTATTGTAAACTTTTTTGTTATGTATTATTTTTCTTCCTGCTTTAAACTTTAACCCTTTGAGCAGCCTCTGACCTGAGCATAAAGTCAAGTTTATGAGATCTGGCATGGGTTGTTTTGGAAAGTCAGGTTTGTATATTTATACAGCAGCCTACTCTTGAGTCCCTGTGGCTGTGCTGGTTTGGTTAGGGGCTATCCAGCTCTGTGTTCAGTGTCAGTCCCCACCCCTCAGGGCCAAATGTGACAGATGCTTGTGTTTTCCAGGGTTCGGGATCAGATGTCATCCAACAGATCATATATCAGCTCTCGCTGTCTCTGGGTAGGTCTGGGTTAGTCTCCATAGGGCTATGTGTTACTATGATATAACAGGCCCTACCACAATGGACAGACTATAAAGGGTGAAATTGTTCAGAGTGGTCGCTCAACGGAATTGGGAAACTTTTTTTAAAGTAATGAAATCAAATGTCCATGTTATCTGTTTACTAGATCTACCGCTGTTATTGTTTATGTTTGTTGATTCCCTCTCTCCGTACCTCTGTGTCAGCTCATCTGCATGGTGTGAACGTTGGCAGGATGCTAATGTTAACAGGCAGGCGGTGATTCAATGTGCTTTTGGCAGTTACTGTAAGTAGTGTAAGTGCAGTGGTACTTGCGAAGCCCATGGTGGCATAAATCATGAAGACATGTAGACAGTGATATAAATACTGCCAAGGAGCTGGTCCAAGAGGGTGTATCCCAAATGGTACCCTATTCCCTATTTAGTAGTGCATTTGGGACGCAGCTACAGCCAGCTCTTGTGGAGCAGTACCCTGCCCTGGCTTACGGGGTGGTGGCCACACTGAGTACTGATTGCAAATGAACAGCAAACCTGTTTAAAAAAACAAAAAAACATAAAGCAACGCCACAATGCCTCTCCCCCATGTGACCTACTTTTTGTGTGTATGTATTGACATATAACTGGTAGATGCATGCATGCACACACACGCACACTACATGTTCATGTTTTTAAATGTATGTACATTGTAAAGTCTTTTGTCTGTAATGTATTTTTTGTTGTGTGTCGGACCCCAGTAAGACTAGCCATTGGCATCAGCTAATGGGGATCCTAATAAAATAAAATGACAGCTAGGAGAGAAGTTTCAGGGCTTGGGGCAAAAGAGGCTGTCACCCGCTCTGCTCAAAGGGAGGAGTATGCGTGTGTGTGTGTGTGTGGTGGGGTGGAGTTTGGGACTTCGGGGGTGGGTGCAGGGTAGGTGGGTGGTTTCGGGGCTGGAGGGCTGAGCGTGTTGGAGGGCAAGAGACTGGCTAGGCCACCCAAGTGGTTTGTTGCTGACCCCTGCACATTAACAGAACACTTCCTCAGTTTGTCTTCTGTGTTCTTGAGGCACAAGCTAATTTCCTCCCTTTTTGCTGCACTATCTTTTAAGACACTGATGCATCCCCCATTCCTCCCTCCAACCCTACGCCCACCTCCAACCCCATGCCTCCCTCCAACCCCATGCCTCTCTCCAACCCTACGCCTCCCTCCAACCCCATTCCTCCCTCCAACCCTATTCCTCCCTCCAACCCTATTCCTCCCTCCAACCCTATGCCCACCTCCAACCCCATGCCTCCCTCCAACCCCACGCCTCCCTCCAACCCCACGCCTCCCTCCAACCCCACGCCTCCCTCCAACCCCACGCCTCCCTCCAACCCCATGCCTCCCTCCAACCCCATGCCTCCCTCCAACCCCATGCCTCTCTCCAACCCTACGCCTCCCTCCAACCCCACGCCTCCCTCCAACCCCATTCCTCCCTCAAACCCCATGCCTCCCTCCAACCCCATTCCTCCCTCCAACCCCATTCCTCCCTCCAACCCCTACGCCTCCCTCCAACCCCATTCCTCCCTCCAACCCCATTCCTCCCTCCAACCCCATGCCTCCCTCCAACCCTACGCCTCCCTCCAAAAACATGCCTCCCTCCAACCCCATGCCTCCCTCCAGCCCCACGCCCACCTCCAACCCCAGCCCCACGCCCACCTCCAGCCCCACGCCCACCTCCAACCCCAGCCCCACGCCCACCTCCAACCCCATGCCTCCCTCCAACCCCATGCCTCTCTCCAACCCTACGCCTCCCTCCAGCCCCACGCCCACCTCCAACCCCATGCCTCCCACCTCCAACCCCATGCCTCCCACCAACCCCATGCCTCCCTCCAACTCTACGCCTCCCTCCAACCCCACGCCTCCCTCCAACCCTACGCCTCCCTCCAACCCCACACCCATCTCCAACCCCACACCCATCTCCAACCCCATGCCTCCCTTCAACCCCATGCCTCCCTCCAACCCCATGCCTCCCTCCAACCCCATGCCTCCCTCCAACCCCATGCCTCCCTCCAACCCCATGCCTTCCTCCAACCCTACGCCTCCCTCCAACCCCACGCCTCCCTCCAACCCCACGCCCACCTCCAACCCCATGCCTCCCTCCAACCATACGCCTCCCTCCAACCCCATGCCTCCCTCCAACCCCATGCCTCCCTCCAACCCTACGCTTCCCTCCAACCCCATGCCTCCCTCCAACCCCATGCCTCCCTCCAGCCCCACGCCCACCTCCAACCCCAGCCCCACGCCCACCTCCAACCCCATGCCTCCCTCCAACCCCATTCCTCCCTCCAACCCCATGCCTCCCTCCAACCCCATTCCTCCCTCCAACCCCATGCCTCCCTCCAACCCCATGCCTCTCTCCAACCCTACACCTCCCTCCAACCCCATTCCTCCCTCCAACCCCATTCCTCCCTCCAACCCCATGCCTCCCTCCAACCCTACGCCTCCCTCCAACCCCATGCCTCCCTCCAACCCCATGCCTCCCTCCAACCCCATGCCTCCCTCCAGCCCCACGCCCACCTCCAACCCCAGCCCCACGCCCACCTCCAACCCCATGCCTCCCTCCAACCCCATGCCTCCCTCCAACCCTACGCCTCCCTCCAACCCCACACCCACCTCCAACCCCATGCCTCCCTCCAATGCCTCCCTCCAACCCCCACGCCTCCCTCCAACCCCACGCCTCCCTCCAACCCCACGCCTCCCTCCAACCCCATGCCTCCCTCCAACCCCACGACTCCCTCCAACCCCACGCCTCCCTCCAAACCTACGCCTCCCTCCAACCCCACACCCACCTCCAACCCCATGCCTCCCTCCAACTCCAAGCCTCCCTCCAGCCCCACGCCCACGTCCAACCCCATGCCTCCCACCTCCAACCCCATGCCTCCCACCAACCCCATGCCTCCCTCCAACTCCATGCCTCCCTCCAACTCCATGCCTCCCTCCAACTCTACGCCTCCCTCCAACCCCACGCCTCCCTCCAACTCTACGCCTCCCTCCAACTCCATGCCTCCCGAGAACCCCATGCCTCCCTCCAACCCTACGCCTCCCTCCAACCCCCACACCCACCTCCAACCCCACACCCACCTCCAACCCCATGCCTCCCTCCAACCCCATGCCTCCCTCCAACCCCATGCCTCCCTCCAACCCCATGCCTCCCTCCAACCCCATGCCTCCCTCCAACCCCATGCCTCCCTCCAACCCCATGCCTTCCTCCAACCCTACGCCTCCCTCCAACCCCACGCCTCCCTCCAACCCCACGCCCACCTCCAACCCCATGCCTCCCTCCAACCCCATGCCTCCCTCCAACCATACGCCTCCCTCCAACCCCATGCCTCCCTCCAACCCCATGCCTCCCTCCAACCCTACGCCTCCCTCCAACCCCATGCCTCCCTCCAACCCCATGCCTCCCTCCAACCCCATGCCTCCCTCCTACCCCATGCCTCCCTCCAGCCTCACGCCCACCTCCAACCCCATGCCTCCCTCCAACCCCATGCCTCCCTCCAACCCCTACGCCTCCCTCCCACACCCCACCTCCAACCCCATGTCTCCCTCCAACTCCATGCCTCCCTCCAGCCCCACGCCCACCTCCAACCCCATGCCTCCCTCCAACCCCATGCCTCCCTTCAATCCCATGCCTCCCTCCAACCCCATGCCTCCCTCCAACCCCATGCCTCCCTCCAACCCCATGCCTCCCTCCAACCCTATGCCTCCCTCCAACCCCACGCCTCCCTCCAACCCCACGCCCACCTCCAACCCCATGCCTCCCTCCAACCCCATGCCTCCCTCCAACCATACGCCTCCCTCCAACCCCATGCCTCCCTCCAACCCTACGCCTCCCTCCAACCCCATGCCTCCCTCCAACCCCATGCCTCCCTCCAGCCCCAAGCCCACCTCCAACCCTACGCCTCCCTCTAACCCCATGCCTCCCTCTAACCCCATGCCTCCCTCCAACCCCACGCCTCCCACCAACCCCACACCCACCTCCAACCCCATGCCTCCCTCCAACCACATGCCCACCTCCAACCCTACGCCTCCCTCCAACCCCATGCCTCCCTCCAACCCTACGCCTCCCTCCAACCCCATGCCTCCCTCCAACCCCATGCCTCCCTCCAAACCCATGCCTCCCTCCAAACCCATGCCTCCCTCCAACCCTACGCCTCCCTCCAACCCCACACCCACCTCCAACCCCATGCCTCCCTCCAACTCCATGCCTCCCTCCAGCCCCACGCCCACCTCCAACCCCATGCCTCCCTCCAACCCCATGCCTCCCTTCAATCCCATGCCTCCCTCCAACCCCCATGCCTCCCTCCAACCCCATGCCTCCCTCCAACCCCATGCCTCCCTCCAACCCTACGCCTCCCTCCAACCCCACGCCTCCCTCCAACCCCATGCCTCCCTCCAACCCCATGCCTCCCTCCAACCCCATGCCTCCCTCCAACCATACGCCTCCCTCCAACCCCATGCCTCCCTCCAACCCCTACGCCTCCTCCAACCCCCATGCCTCCCTCCAACCCCATGCCTCCTCCAACCCCATGCCTCCCTCCTACCCCATGCCTCCCTCCAGCCTCACGCCCACCTCCAACCCCATGCCTCCTCCAACCCCATGCCTCCCTCCAACCCTACGCCTCCCTCCAACCCCACACCCACCTCCAACCCCATGCCTCCCTCCAACTCCATGCCTCCCTCCAGCCCCACGCCCACCTCCAACCCCATGCCTCCCTCCAACCCCATGCCTCCCTTCAATCCCATGCCTCCCTCCAACCCCATGCCTCCCTCCAACCCCATGCCTCCCTCCAACCCCATGCCTCCCTCCAACCCTACGCCTCCCTCCAACCCCACGCCTCCCTCCAACCCCACGCCCACCTCCAACCCCATGCCTCCCTCCAACCCCATGCCTCCCTCCAACCATACGCCTCCCTCCAACCCCCATGCCTCCCTCCAACCCCCATGCCTCCTCCTCCAACCCCATGCCTCCCTCCAACCCCATGCCTCCCTCCAGCCCCACGCCCACCTCCAACCCTACGCCTCCCTCTAACCCCATGCCTCCCTCTAACCCCATGCCTCCCTCCAAGCCCATGCCTCCCTCCAACCCCACGCCTCCCACCAACCCCACACCCACCTCCAACCCCATGCCTCCCTCCAACCCCATGCCTCCCTCCAACCATATGCCTCCCTCCAACCCTACGCCTCCCTCCAACCCTACGCCTCCCTCCAACCCCATGCCTCCCTCCAACCCCATGCCTCCCTCCAACCCCATGCCTCCCTCCAGCCCCACGCCCACCTCCAGCCCCACGCCCACCTCCAACCCTACGCCCACCTCCAACCCTACGCCTCCCTCCAACCCTCGCCTCCCTCCAACCCCATGCCTCCCTCCAACCCCACGCCTCCCTCCAACCCCACGCCTCCCTCCAACCCCATGCCTCCTCCAACCCCATGCCTCCCTCCAACCCCCATGCCTCCCTCCAACCCCATGCCTCCCTCCAACCCCATGCCTCCCTCCAACCCCCATGCCTCCCTCCAACCCCATGCCTCCCTCTAACCCCATGCCTCCCTCCAACCCCATGCCTCCCTCCAACCCCACGCCTCCCTCCAACCCCCACGCCTCCCTCCAACCCCATGCCTCCCTCCAACCCCATGCCTCCCTCCAACCCCATGCCTCCCTCCAACCCCACGCCTCCCTCCAACCCCATGCCTCCCTCCAACCCCATGCCTCCCTCCAACCCCATGCCTCCCTCCAACCCCATGCCTCCCTCCAACCCCATGCCTCCCTCCAACCCCATGCCTCCCTCTAACCCCATGCCTCCCTCTAACCCCACGCCTCCCTCCAACCCCATGCCTCCCTCCAACCCCATGCCTCCCTCCAACCCCATGCCTCCCTCCAACCCCATGCCTCCCTCCAACCCCATGCCTCCCTCCAACCCCACGTCTCCCTCCAACCATACGCCTCCCTCCAACCCCATGCCTCCATCCAACCCCATGCCTCCCTCCAACCCCATGCCTCCCTCCAACCCCATGCCTCCCTCCAACCCTATGCCTCCCTCCAACCCTATGCCTCCCTCCAACCCCATTCCTCCCTCCAACTCCACGCCTCCCTCCAGCCCCACGCCACCTCCAACCCTACGCCTCCCTCCAACCCCATGCCTCCCTCCAACCCCATGCCTCCCTCCAACCTCATGCCTCCCTCCAGCCCTATGCCTCCCTCCAACCCCATGCCTCCCTCTAACCATACGCTTCCCTCCAACCCCATGCTTCCCTCCAACCCCATGCCTCCCTCCAACCCCACACCCACCTCCAACCCCATGCCTCCCTCCAACCCCATGCCTCCCTCCAACCATACGCCTCCCTCCAACCCCATGCCTCCCTCAAACACCATGCCTCCCTCCAACCCCATGCCTCCCTCCAACCCCATGCCTCCCTCCAACCATACGCCTCCCTCCAACCCTATGCCTCCCTCAAACACCATGCCTCCCTCCAACCCCATGCCCACCTACAAAACTATAGAAACATGTGAGGCACATTTACTCAGATATCGCACTAGTACACCACTGTGGCTTTCAGCTAGCTGCTAAACAAGACAGTAGGTTTGAGGTTTGATCATTATCAGCACCACAGTGCACAGCGTTTGTCACAAGTTAATGTGTTTAATTGAGTCAGACAGACAGCTAGTCTGGGGCGTTCTCTGTTTTTGTAAATTACTATTTTTATTTAGTTCTGCCAGATCAAATGCATTCCCCAATGTTTTATGTTGTTTTCTTTTATGGATGCAAAGCTCTTCTGAGTTATTTAACTGTTACTGTCTGATATATGATATATGCTCTTTGCTTAAATGTACCAGCCCTGAACTTTAGTCATTGTTACTAGCCAGCTACCACCTGGTACTCAACCCTGCAACTTAGAGACTGCTGCCCTATGTACAGAGTCATTGAACACTGGTCACTTTAATGTTTACATACTGTTTTACCCACGTCATACACTGAGTGTACAAAACATTAAGAACACCTTCCTAATATTGAGTTGCCCTCAGAACAGCCTCAATTCGTCAGGGCATGGAATCTACAAGTTGTCGAAAGCGTTCCAAAGGGATTCTTGTCCATGTTGACTCCAATGCTTTCCTCTGTTGTGTCAAGTTGGCTGGATGTCCTTTGGGTGGTGGAACATTCTTGATACACAGGAAACTTTTGAGTGTGAAAAACCCAGCAGCGTTGCAGTTCTTGTCACAAACTGGTGCACCTGGCACCTACTACCATACCCCATACAAAGGCACTCAAATATTTTGTCTTGCCCATTCACCCTCTGAATGGCACACATACACACTCCATGTCTCAATTGTCTCAAGGCTTAAAAATCCTTATTTAACCTGTCTCCTCCCCTTCATCTACACTGATTGAAGTGGATTTAACAAGTGACATCAATAAGGTATCATAGCTTTCACCTCGATTCACCTGTCATGGAAAAGAGCAGGTGTTCTTAATATTTTATACACTCAGTGTATACTGTATTCTAGTCAAGGCTCATCCTATATAACTACTGCTGTACAAACCTTTTCTATTCATATGCTGTCCATAATGTCTATACACACCATCATATACAGTGGGGAGAACAAGTATTTGATACACTGCCGATTTTGCAGGTTTTCCTACTTACAAAGCATGTAGAGGTCTGTAATTTGTATCATAGGTACACTTCAACTGTGAGAGACAGAATCAAAAAAATCCAGAAAAAAATCCAGAAAATCACATTGTATGATTTTTAAGTAATTAATTTGCATTTTATTGCATGACATAAGTATTTGATCACCTACCAACCAGTAAGAATTCCGGCTCTCACAGACCTGTTAGTTTTTCTTTAAGAAGCCCTCCTGTTCTCCACTCATTACCTGTATTAACTGCACCTGTTTGAACTCGTTACCTGTATAAAAGACACCTGTCCACACACTCAATCAAACAGACTCCAACCTCTCCACAATGGCCAAGACCAGAGAGCTGTGTAAGGACATCAGGGATAAAATTGTAGACCTGCACAAGGCTGTGATGGGCTACAGGACAATAGGCAAGCAGCTTGGTGAGAAGGCAACAACTGTTGACGCAATTATTAGAAAATGGAAGAAGTTCAAGATGATGGTCAATCACCCTCGGTCTGGGGCTCCATGCAAGATCTCACCTCGTGGGGCATCAATGTTCATGAGGAAGGTGAGGGATCAGCCCAGAACTACACGGCAGGACCTGGTCAATGACCTGAAGAGAGCTGGGACCACAGTCTCAAAGAAAACCATTAGTAACGCACTACGCCGTCATGGATTAAAATCCTGCAACGCACGCAAGGTCCCCCTGCTCAAGCCAGCGCATGTCCAGGCCCGTCTGAAGTTTGCCAATGACCATCTGGATGATCCAGAGGAGGAATGGGAGAAGGTCATGTGGTCTGATGAGACAAAAATAGAGTTTTTTGGTCTAAACTCCACTCGCCGTGTTTGGAGGAAGAAGAAGGATGAGTACAACCCCAAGAACACCATCCCAACCGTGAAGCATGGAGGTGGAAACATCATTCTTTGGGGATGCTTTTCTGCAAAGGGGACAGGACGACTGCACCGTATTGAGGGGAGGATGGATGGGGCCATGTATCGCGAGATCTTGGCCAACAACCTCCTTCCCTCAGTAAGATTATTGAAGATGGGTCGTGGCTGGGTCTTCCAGTATGACAACGACCCGAAACACACAGCCAGGGCAACTAAGGAGTGGCTCCGTAAGCAGCATCTCAAGGTCCTGGAGTGGCCTAGCCAGTCTCCAGACCTGAACCCAATAGAAAATCTTTGGAGAGAGCTGAAAGTCTGTATTGCCCAGCGACAGCCCCGAAACCTGAAGGATCTGGAGAAGGTCTGTATGGAGGAGTGGGCCAAAATCCCTGCTGCAGTGTGTGCAAACCTGGTCAAGACCTACAGGAAACGTATGATCTCTGTAATTGCAAACAAAGGTTTCTGTACTAAATATTAAGTTCTGCTTTTCTGATGTATCAAATACTTATGTCATGCAATAAAATGCAAATTAATTACTTAAAAATCATACAATGTGATTTTCTGGATTTTTGTTTTAGATTCCGCCTCTCACAGTTGAAGTGTACCTATGATAAAAATTACAGACCTCTCCATGCTTTGTAAGTAGGAAAACCTGCAAAATCGGCAGTGTATCAAATACTTGTTCTCCCCACTGTACATATATATTTATATTCCGGACTCTTGACATTGCTCGTCCTGATATTTCTTAATTATTTTCTTTGAATTTGGGGGATTTGTGTGTATTGTTGGGTATTACTGCACTGTAGGAGCTAGAAACACAAGCATTTCGCCTCTGATAACATCTGCAAAATATGCACGCGACCAATAAAAGTTGATTTGATTTATGTTTCAATTGATCATGATAGAAAGATATGTCACAGTGCACTGACAACACATGTCTAAGCATTAGATCTACATTGGCTTGCGAAAGTATTCACCCCCTTGGCATTTTTCCTATTTTGTTGCCTTACAACCTGGAATTAAAATGGATTTTTTTGGGGGTTATATCATTTGATTTACACAACATGCCTACCACTTTGAAGATGCAAAATATTTTTTTTTCTGAAACAAACTAGAAATAAGACAAAAAATCACAACACTTGAGCGTGCATAACTCTTCACCCCCCCTCCCCCAAAGTCAATACTTTGTAGAGCCACCTTTTGCAGCAATTACAGCTGCAAGTCTCTTGGGGTATGTCTCTATAAGCTTTGCACATCTAGCCACTGGGATTTTTGCCCATTCTTGAAGGCAAAACATCTCCAGCTCCTTCAAGTTGGATGGGTTCCGCTGGTGTACAGCAATCTTTAAGTCATACCACAGATTCTCAATTGGATTGAGGTCTGGGCTTTGACTAAGCCATTCCAAGACATTTAAATGTTTCCCCTTAAACCACTCAAGTGTTGCTTTAGCAGTATGCTTAGGGTCATTGTCCTGCTGGAAGGTGAACCTCCGTCCCAGTCTCAAATCTCTGGAAGACTGATACAGGTTTCCCTCAAGAATGTCCCTGTATTTAGAGCCATCCATCATTCCTTCAATTCTGACCATTTCCCAGTTCCTCCGATGAAAAACATCCCCACAGCATGATGCTGCCACCACCATGCTTCACTGTGGGGATGGTGTTCTCGGGGTGATGAGAGGTGTTGGGTTTGCGCCAGACATAGCGTTTTCCTTGATGGGCAAAAAGCTCAATTTTAGTCTCATCTGACCAGAGTACCTTCTTCCATATGTTTGGGGAGTCTCCCACATGGCCTTTGGCGAACACCAAACGTGTTTGCTTATTTTTTGACTGTTTTGTGTATGTCCATTACATGAAATCCAAATAAAAATCAATTTAAATTACAGGTTGTAATTCAACAAAATAGGAAATACGCCAAGGGGGATGAATACTTTAGCAAGGCACTGTATAGTCTGTTCTCCTTGCTTTCTCTCAGTTCAACCCACCTCACAATATAGTCACGTAATGGTTCTCAGATTCATAAGTTGATGAGACCCCCATAAACAAGCAGTCTGATTCTGCCTTAGCTGCCACCTGCCAAAGTCTGACAATACCTTTGTTAGAGAAACACAAACAAAGATGGAAAGAAAAGTGTTTGTTTTTTTCTTTAAGGAAACCATTCACTACGATTACAAAGGGAGAAAGAAATACATTATCATAATTTATCTTATCTCTGGCTGTGTGGCAGGTATCTTCTTTTATAGACTGACAGAGCCCTTACAATGCTTACATGTACACGTCATTCTGTTACAATGCAACTTTTTGCTTACGAATATTTAAGAAAGCCCTTTGTAAACATTAATTAAACATGCACTACTGAATATTGGTTTAGTTCGTCTTTTAATTTTTTTTACTTTGTCTTTTTACTTTGTCTTTTAGTTTGTCTTTTTGTTGCTCCAAACAGTAGGCCAACAGTAGAACAATGACTTAAGAGTAAATGGTAGAAGTAAACATTACTTAAGAAAATAAGATGATTTAAGAGTAAATAGGTCCCTCCATGGATTATACACATGTATATTTGTATTGTGTGCTTATTACTGTGTGTAAATATACTACTGTATATACTACTGTTATTACTGTTATACTCTTATTACTTGTTGATTCAAATACATGATTGTCATATGTTTTTGGTTCTTGATTTATTCCATCCTGAAATCAATTTAGTTAATAGTGATTATAATAGATTATGGGTTCTGTTTAGACAAGGATTGTTTGAAAATGGACAATTTGTATAATGTATCTGGTGCATAAAGGAAAATAAGTTGCCCTTATACCACGTGGAACATTGTAATTACTTTGGTTACCAAAGTGCTGTATTCACACAAACAGTCGTGGTCAAAAGTTTTGAGAATGACACAAATACAAATTTTCACAAAGTCTGCTGCCTCAGTTTTGATGATGGCAATTTGCAAATACTCCAGAATGTCATGAAGAGTGATCAGATGAATTGCAATTAATTGCAAAGTCCCTCTTTGCCATGAAAATGAAAAAACATTTCCACTGCATTTCAGCACTGCCACAAAAGGACCAGCTGCCATCATGTCAGTGATTCTCTCGTTAACACAGGTGAGAGTGTTGACGAGGACAAGGATGGAGATCACTCTGTCATGCTGATTGAGTTAGAATAACAGACTGGAAGCTTTAAAAGGAGGGTGGTGCTTGAAATCATTGTTCTTCCTCTGTTAACCATGGTTACTTGCAAGGAAACACGTGCCGTCATCATTGCTTTGCACAAAAAGGGCTTCACAGGCAAGGATATTGCTGCTAGTAAGATTGCACCTAAATCAACCATTTAGAAGACAAGGTGAGCGCTACCATCAGTCCTGTGTCATGCCAACAGCAAAGCATCCTGAGACCATTCATGTGTGGGGTTGCTTCTCAGCCAAGGGAGTGGGCTCACTCACAATTTTGCCTAAGAACACAGCCATTAATAAATAATGGGACCAACACATCCTCCGAGAGCAACTTCTCCCAAACATCCAAGAACGGTTTGGTGACGACCATTGCCTTTTCCAGCATGATGGAGCACCTTGCCATAAGGTAAAAGTGATAACTAAGTGGCTCGGGGAACAAAACATCGACATTTTGGGTCAATGGCCAGGAAACTCCCCAGACCGTAATCCCATTGAGAACTTGTGGTCGATCCTCAAGAGGCGAGTGGACAAACAAATTCTGACAAACTCCAAGCATTGATTATGCAAGAATGGGCTGCCATCAGTCATGTGGCCCAGAAGTTCATTGACAGCATGCCAGGGCGGATTGCAGAGGTCTTTAAAAATAAGGGTCAACACTGCAAATATTGACTCTTTGCATAAACTTAATGTAATTGTAAATAAAAGCCTTTGACACTTATGGAATGCTTGTAATTATACTTCAGTATACCATAGTAACATCTGACAAAAATATCTCATAACACTGAAGCAGCGAACTTTGTGAAGACCACTACTTGTGTCATTCTCAAAACTTTTGACCACGACTGTACAGTAACAGCAATGGATTTACACATAGCCCATCAGCCAACGGAAGTTACAATTAGTTGCACTATTGTTAAGAAAATGGAAAATAATCTATCTACAGAGCTTTATATTTACTTATTTTGTTGACTTTCAAATTATATACCAAAATGGCACAACATGTCAATTTGTACTCTTATGGGGTGGTTTCACGGACACAGATTAAGCCTAGTCCTGGACTACAAAGCAAGATCAATGGAGATTCTTCATTGAGGGCCAGTTTCCTATACACAGATTAAAGAGATTCTCCAGTACTTTTGTATACTTTTTAGCCAGTAGTTCTGAAAGTAGTGCTCACGAGCCAAAAGTGTTCCCCGAAAATTGCGTAGTACGTCACATATGTGCACAATGTCATTGCTCTCTCTCTCTCGCTCTGTTGTTTGTGCATCTTGCTATCTGTCACTCAAAAGGGCGAGGGGCTGTAGCTCATTGGCTAGAACTGAAATTGCTAGTGGGCTGGCCCACTTGGGGGAAAATGTAGGGAAAATGCTTTCAAACTAGGGATTTCGTGTCTAATTAAGGTAAAACAGTAATTCTGCTCATAGATTATGCATGTATGAACTACACATTGACACATCCAGCCCAAAGCGGTAGGTTTAAAAAATACTTAGTCGCCAAAGTTCCGGAGCATGTCTTTAAGCCTAGTCCTGGAATTAAAAACCTATTTGAAGGGAACATTTCCATTGAGCTTTCTTTTTAGTACAGTACTAGGCTTAATCTGTGTCCAGAAAATCAACTATTCTTAGGGTTTAAAACTTGAACTTCTCTGCATGTACTATTTCACAAATAACAACTAAAAACCCAAGAAACTGAATTGGATCCCACTTTGTATGTGATAACTTCAACTGCAAATGATTTAACCCTGTTAGTTCATGTGAACTCTAACCTAGTAGAATGTGTGCCCGTCTCCACTGGACCATATGAAAAAGAAATGCAAGCACGCCTAGGTTTACGATAAATAAACACACGGTCGACTGCAGCACAGCTCAGCTGTCATGTGATGCGTGAGTGCGAGAGTGGTTCTGTACTTTGCAATTGCACATACAGAACCGGGGCTAGGCAGGCATGGCCAGGGCCAGAGAAAGAGCGGTTTATGTTGGGAGGCCTTGTGATGGCAGATATCTGGACAGCGCATGGTCATCTCTGAAGTTTATTTATCCAAGGCCTCTAGACCTCGGACCAGACCTCCCTCAGTTTGTTAGGCTTCAAGGGGCCACACAGGGCAATTCCTCACATTCCACATTAGCTCCAATTTCCAGATGCCTTTTCCCCTCATCCAATTCAACAAATTGAGAAACTAGCTGATCATTAGTACCACCCCTGCCTGCCACCATGATATGAAATGAATATTGGGCGGAGTGGGATCCTTTCCCACTCATCTCTGTCCACGCTCACACACAGTATTCTAGGCTAGGCCTAGAGTCTGAGGTTTACATTTTATGAAAACAAAAAGCGGAGCACTTATATAAATGATATAGTTGCTATTGCACATTTGAAAAAAAGTGAATCTAAATAAAATTCACAATCAAATTGTCATCTTGAAGGGCTGGGTTGAAAGTGTTCTAGCTACATGTTATCCACAAACTTAAAGTTTGTATAAGTTGGGCAAATGATGGGTGGACTAAAAGTCAGAGTATAGGTGTGTCATGTCATGTAGGTGTGTGCTAATCTATTTCAATGTGAAGTCATTGTCTTCACAGTTTTTGAACAATGTACAAAATGAAAGTATTATAGAGCTGTGGGAAAATCCCCTTAATGGTTTCATAAAGTGGCAACTATTGCTGTTACACATCCAAAATGCAAGTAGCAAGTTTATTTCATTTATCAGCAGTTTGTTGTCTAAGCTTGATACCATATTCATTTGTCGTCATTTAACTTTCTGTAATAAAGTGTTTATAAAGACAAGTGAATAGATTTTTTCACTCCTGACTGAATTTTATTAAACCAATACAGTAGAGCACAAATATGTATTTAATGCACAAAGCTATACTGTTTATTGTTTTTGTGTAGGCCTACACCAAGCTGGTGTATAAATGTCTAATGTTCACTCTATAATAAACTATATTGCATTGAGACTCAGGTAAACAAGGTTAGAATAAAGTACTTGACAATAGGCTGTGACAGAGAGGAAACAAATAACTACCTGGTTTAATGCCTTATACCAGGCTAGTAGGCCTACAGCTGTCAATGTTAAAGACCAACCCCACACACACTCATCACAGCTGTTTGGCAAACTGCTCAGCACAGTGGAATTAAATATGTGTCAGTAAGTCCTTAGCAATTAAGTATAAATAGACAAGACAACTGCACACATAATACAGTAACAAAGGATTACATTGTTTAATGAACTAGTGAGATTGGGATAAATTAGTCCAATCAATGAGCAAAGTAAAGCAAATGAATTAACTTTCAGTGTGAAAGATTGTCAGAGAGCTAGAATTTGTTAGCTACTTTAAAAGTAGCCTTGACTGTAGTACAGTTAATAATACTGAGTTTTTTTTATGAAGTTCTTGCCAATGAATAAAGCTAGTTTATTACACAATTTAGACTATTCAGTCTTTTTTTCCTTTCATTTGTGTGAGAAACCACTCTGGATTAACTTCTAATTTTGTTTATGTCAGACTGGATTAAAAATAATATTGTGTCTGTTGTATCAATGTGTGATTGCTGCAATTGTGAATTTGCAGAGCAGGGCCGGCAGCAGTGTGCTGAGTTTATTGAAAGAGTTCCTCTCTCTGACGCCCCTTCGTTCTCCCCCCTCCCCTCGATTTGAAGGGCTGCCTGGGTGGTCTCCCTCTCTCTCCACTTTGGTGAGCTGTTGCTTAGCAGCTAATAATAGGAGATGTTTGCAAAGTAATTTGCCTCTTCCTTGGCCAATGAGAACCAGATCACTTTTCCACCAAACCACCCTTTTCACGATTTGCAGAGGGGCTAGCTTCTCCAAATGTCACTGCTACGGGATCAGAGGCAGACTTAGATATCTGCTCGATACTTTACTTCGAAACGTTGTTTTATAAGCTATCAGGACGGATGAAGACTGAAGGATCTATACGGATTTGGGCACATAATGTTGGGATGGAGTTGGAAGACTTTGGCTCAAGGAAAGACTAGAATATATTCTCCAAACTTTTACCCGGTGGATGCGCTAGTATTCTATCTTGGATTATTGTCGCTTTTGCTGAACTCGCACAGTTTCTCTCTTGCTTCGCTCTGTGCTTTGTTTTCTTGTTTGGACTATGGCCTCGGATCCCAGAGTCCCAGGGGCCGGTGTTTTTGGAGATTTACCCCCAAGTTATACGCGTTCTCCGCCGCAAGTAAACTCAGATCTTCTCCGGAGACCCAGTTACTGCCACGCTGCTTTCGCATTAAAACAGATTTCTAAGGTGACAAAATGCTTTCAATGGAATATACTTTGCTGTTTCATTCATCGTCTGTGAATGAGTGCTATGTTTTGGTACTTTTGAGGAAACTGGTGTTACTAACACTCGAAACGAGGAATATCTTAGGGAGTTTTATGTCAAAATGTGGTACAATGTGATATGCTGACGTTTTGACATAATATTTCGGTGTTACATTGTAACATTTACGAATTACTGGCACGCACTGATTTTAACCTTCCAGCCCGGATCCCGCTATGAATAAGAATAACTTTATCCATTAATTTTAGAAGCAATAGAACTCACAATAGTTATTTCTGCGTGTGTGGGATCTGTTCAACTCTATTTGTAAGCAGTTACACTCAGGGTCCCCGTTGTAGGCTAGTTTGTTTGAAAATGCGGTGGGTCTTAGAGGAATTCATTGATTAAGTTTTATCTGACAAAGCATCACTGGACCGCATGAACGCTTGGATATGTGTCAAAACTCCTAAGTGAAACCAAAACATCTGTCAAGTGTCTCTGTACTAGACCGGTGACATTATTTGTTAAGTTTGAATGGGTATAGTAGACAGTCTTCAGCCAGTGTTTGAATTTTAATTTATAGGAGTGGGGCTTTTTGATATAGGAACTACTTATTGTCAAATCATTGCATAGCCTTTTAGAAGCTATGTAGCTTGTTAAAGAAAGTATGGTAGGCTACATCACTCCTGACTCAAATGTGTGCAATCTTGTAATCTTTCAAATTCCACTTAAAACTAGGGGTTGCATTACTGCCCAACAGCATTAGGTTTCATCGTTTTTACCAGGAGGTTGTTAGGGCAGCTGGCTTAGCATTTAAACATTAAATATAGGAGAAATGTTAGTCCTAGTTCAAATGCACAGAAGTGTTGTCAAATATATAGCCCCTAGTACACCATATATACTTATTTAATCCTAGTTGTTATTGGTGTATTATATATGTGTAATAGGTTACACCAGAACAGTGTAGATTACTTGATACCCCATTTGACAACTATGCAGTTTATTTTTGTTAAATCTGAACCCATGTAACCATAGCTGTGAAGTCTTGGGTTTCGATTCCATAGCAAATCCCTATGCCTCTGGTGATGAGTGGTAGGCTGACCTGGCTTGTGCCAACTGTGAGGGCCCATTCCAATCCAAAGACTGGTCATTGCTTTACCCTCTTTGGTGTTGGGCCCTCAATTACCTACTATCAATTAGGGTATCTTCTGGCTGGTTATATTCTGATATTCACATGGTCTCTATATCTGACATCGGTTCAGGTGATCCAGTTCACATAGATATGATTTGCTTACAGGACAACTGACATGAAGACATATCACTGAAGTATCTATCTAATACAGTAGATACTGTAATGTTGAACATGCCCTTAAGTATGCCACACTATCACAATGAAAGTCATACTTAAGTTAGCTATTTTATTAGCGTTCTCTGACCTAGTAGGTAATTCTTAGTAATACTTGAAAGACCACTGTATTGATAGTTTATCTTATAGTTAGATACAATTTAGTCTTCCATTAGTGAATACTTGTACTTGTCTATGCCATATCCATACAGTCGATGTATAGCAATATGTTGTTATTAATGTGTAATAACATTTTATTCTCTATCCATGTTTCTCCTGTCTCTTTAGGGGAAGGCTGTGGGTCAGAAAGCCCCGTTGTGGATTCGGGCGCGGTTCCAGGCTCTTCTCTTTTCTTTGGGCTGTCACATCCAGCGACATTGTGGAAAAGTCCTTTTCATTGGACTGCTTGTGTTCGGTGCCTTGTCTGTGGGTTTGCGGGTCGCTGCCATTGAGACGGACATTGAGCAACTATGGGTGGAAGGTGAGTCAGGCGTTCAGTTTCGGGGTATGGTTTGAGGTGTTGTCTGGGAAGGGGAGAGAGAGGGGTATTATTTTGTCCAAATTAACTTGTTGTACACATTTTGCCATCTAGGCTACTGGAGGGGGCATAGGAAACTGTATGGGTGCTGTTTGACTGACTTGTCGCATCAGTATTTTGGGGGGAGGTCCTGCTCTTTAGTTGTTTTGGAGGTGCTGCTCTCTAGTTGTTATTCATGGTTGGGTGATGTTGGTTTTTCTTGAATTTGACCATAACTTAGTCATTTTTGTAATGAAAGTTATTTTAATATATTGTAAGCTCTGAACTTTTGTGTGTGTGTTGTTTGCTGATGGCAAAATTGCTTTTCATTGGGAATGGAGAGTAGTTCAATAAATTCCAACTTTATTGCACACAAGGAGCTAGTATTCTTGTTCCTTGCACATGCAAGCCTCTCTTGTTCATCTCATCAGCCTTGTATTGTTTGCCATGGTGCGTCCATGTTCCATTTTTTATTTGACATCCTTTCTGTGTGCAGGCTGGGTTATCTGTGCATATTCGGGCAGCTTTATTTGGTTTTCACACTGCCAAATTCCTTTTAAGCCCTCTAGGCTTTTGCCGCACTCCTGATCCCAAGAGCAGATGGGCTGTGTGAATCGTTAGCCATCTTTGAGGCGCTGACCCTCCCCCTAGCTCCCTGTGTGGTCCTTAACTATTCTTGGATTCCATTCAACAATAAAGGCACCCCCTTTCCTACAAAAAATAAGTGAATACAGCTGAAGTTTACCCACCTGTTTTGCACACTCTAAAAGAGTCCCAGCAGTTGTAGTACACTCTTAGAAAAAAAGTGTTCTGCGGCTGTCCCAATAGGATAACCCCTTTTGGTTCCATGTAGAACCCTTTTTGGTTCCAGGTAGAACTCTTTTGGGTTCCATGGAACCAAAAAGGGTTCTACCTAGAACCAAACGGGTTCTACCTGGAACCAAAAGGGGTTCTTCAAAGGTTTGTCCTATGGGGACAGCCGAAGAACCCTTTTTGGTTCTAGATAGCACCTTTTTTTCTAAGAGTGTATAAACACTCCCTTTATTCCTTCCCAAAACTGTGGCTGGGAAGGGCTCAGATGTTGTCAATGAAATGGCTGTGGCTGTGTTTGAGTTTTGGTCAAATTGGTGAAACCAAAGATTTTCAGATTTGACTCATTCACTTGTCAGATTGTAGTTGAGTGGTCTGAGTCTGACTCACAAACAAGATGTGAAATTATCGCAGTGTAATTTGTCATAATCATAGTATTTTGGTCATGTATTGGTGTGTATTTCATACACATTAAAGAAGCTAACCGTTGGTCTTCTGAAAGGAGGTTGTTAGATAGGGTTTGTTGTGCCTAATCATGGAGTCATTCTGAGAGTGAAATACCCAAATGCTGAAAAGGAATGCTGTTCCTTTAAGAGGCAGTGCCCATGTTTCTAAAGTTTCTGCCTGCGTTGTTTCCCCCAATAGCCCATTGACAAAGCTGCTCAGAGCTCAATGGAGAGTAAGTGGTTTGGTAACAAGGAGAGGTTAGTTCTCACACACACACAGACACACACACAGAAAGAGAGAGAGAAACACATGCACACATCGCTCTCTCCCTCTCACACACACTCGCACACAAACACATGCACACATAAACTCTTTCACAAAAGGGAGGAGATATATTTCCTAATAAGACAGAGAAGTTTATTACTCTCTAAGAAAATATGAGATGAGTGTCTTGAGAACATACTTTTTTTATTAGTAGCAGTCAGATCAGTATATTTTTAGTTTGAAGACAGGCAAGTTTACAGCTACTTTATTCATCAACAGCTTACAGTTGGGACTCAAACGTTCAAAATAGCAGGTGTAGCAGGCTTAGTATTTTCTCAATACAGAATGTAAGTCTATATGGTCTTCTTGTCAACACATGCAGAGGTGTATTCTGACCACATATGAAGGATGAGGGTGCTAATATAAGGCCTCATGGGCTCACACTTGGCCAGCTGTGAATGCCTGGGAGCATATGCTCCCCATCATATATTCTCAGGCCATATCTGTCCCCCACCCCCACCCAAATGTAATGTTTGCCACCTAGCTAGTGTAGATGTCCTGCTGTGTGTGACGTCAGACCACCAGGCTCTTTTTAATTGTTTCCTCTCACTTACCCTAGCCTACCCTAAACCCTACTCCACCTAGCCTACCCCATCCCACCCTAGCCTAGTTTGCCCTATCCTAGCCCAGGATAATGTTTTGGAGAGTATTTGTTTTCTCAACCTATTGCAAAGCCTCCTGTACACTGTGTCACTACAGCCATAGCTGGGACTAGCTTGTCTGTTCTGAATGTTGCTAGGATATTGGTGGTAGTTAAACCAGTAGTTGGTGCTAGTCAGAAAAATATGGGAGAAGGTGTAGTAGTTAAACACAAGGCACCTGTTGTGAAAGATGTACATACTGTATGTGGTTGTGACAGATACTAGTTAAACTGTTCTGTCTCTATGTGGACAAACTCATTCCACTGGTTGGCTAATACAGACAGTGCAGAGTGATAAAACACACTCAATTCAGCTAAATACATTTTTTTTAGTCATATGTTGTTTTCTTTTGGACATTTATTTTATGAAGTGTTGCTACTGCAGAAGCAATACAGAGCAAGAAACAACACAGGAAAAGGGCCTAGCAGTCATGGTGGGACCAGGGGAGAATGTGACCTAGAGTGTATTGTCTAGAGGAAGAAAGGGAGAATAACAAAGTGGCGAAGTGTAGGGAGATGAGGATGGGGGTGGGGGAGCATTAGGGGTGAAGGTTTTAAGGGTATACACTTCAACATTTTCCCATTCCCTAAAAACAACAGTGTGGCCTCTTTCTCAGGACACATTTCTTTCATCAGTTCAAGCAGGACTTAGACGAAAACGTCTATTTGCTGGGTAGGGAGTTGTTTTTTCTGGAAGTAATATAAGTTTAGCTTGCGTTATTACTATTGCAACAGTCATGTAGATTTCCCAAAGGGTTCTATATTTTTGTGTGGGTAAAATTATTACCACCAAAGAGCAGCACAAAGTTTTGAATAGCACATTTAGAAGGGAAAATAGAGGTTTACATGTACTGTACAAGTATGTACTTGTAGGCTAGCCCACATTAACTAAACCCATCCTTCTTGACACAGTTTTGGTGATCTTGACAGACATGTACACACAGACAAGCTGTGCAAATATTGCAAAGTGCCAGGCCGCCATATGTTTTAGAAAGAGACTGTGTAGAATGGGGGAAAAGAACATATACACAGCATGAATGACCTACTCCACATGGCGCGCAGTAGGTACCTTCGCGAGCCCTAGCAGCACAAGCCAGGCCGTTCGGGGGGCACACATGTGGACGTTTCAGTGTTTGGAACAGTTATCTAAACAAAAATGCAAGGTAAATGCTATAATTCATCAGAAAATACAGTCTTCCAGTTCAGGGCCTGCTAAAAGAGAAAGAAAGCTCTATGAGGCATTATTGGAGGTAAATGGAAAGCCACAGTGCCCCAGCTAGATAAATAAACTCCAACTGCTGAGCATCAGACCTCACCAGTAGAGAGAACAAACAAGGCCAGAGTCAACCTGGGTCAGTTGAAAATGTTTATTTCAACCCCCCCAATCCTCTCCCTCCCTCCCTCCCTTCACCCCCCAATCCTCTCCCTCCCTCCCTTCACCCCCCAACCCTCTCCCACCACTCTGCAGTCCTCCAGCCTTAGCCCTCTCCTCAAGGAGCAGACACATGAGCTGAATACTAAACTTCACCAGATCCCTCCATTACTGAAGTCGCCATTAACCGTCCACTGTGGACTGAATTAATACACTGTGCTAATATCCTTTTTGGATATTTACGGTATTAAAGCAGTGACTCATATAGTGGTGTACGTTTTCACGTTATGTAGTGTTTAGTATTCCAAGGTATATAATAGAGACAAGATTTTATGGGACATGGCTTTTTTACATTTACAGTAGTGCATTACATTTCAGCATTGTATGTAACCGTAGACCTGTTTAGCATCCTGTATTGGATGTTGCTTGAAAGTCACTGTAGACACTGGGCCACTTTTTGGGAGTGCTGAAGGACTATCTCTGTTAAAGGAAGCACTGTCTCACACATCTCCTTTACAGTCTCTGTGTTTCATGCACTTTGACAGTTTTTATATCATGCCAAAAGAGATTGTCCTCCTTGGTCCACTTTAAATACAGTGACACCAGTCACCATTTTGGGTAGAGTTTGCCTATTTTCCTCTCTTACACCATTTGCCCCCTCTGGAAAAAATAAAAATTTCTTAGTACTTGGGGGAAAATAAATGGTTCTTGGGCTCAATAAATTCATTTCTAGGCTGAATGAGACCAGCAATGTGGAAATTTTTTGCCTTTCACCGTTGGATGAATGTATGTTTCAACCACACATTAAGCTGCATTAGCAGCCAGTGGAGTGCCTAATGCATTAGCAGCCAGTGGAGTGCCTAATGTGACTATTTTTCACAGCAGCCAACACTAGGGATGATTAGCATAATTAGTACAGGCAAGGCTATACATATGGAAATTGCAAGTGCCTAACTGCCAACACCAGTGGAAATGTATGTCAATGCTGACAGAAGTATCAAGATCTGAATAGATTGTAACTGAAGCTGATTATTTTTGCCTTTTACTTTTGATGGCATTTTTACAGTTTTCCCTCTCAAATTGAACTTCATTTGACATCCTCTCACTTTTTTTTGAAGGAATACCTCAAAATGTCCTTTTCCCACCCTGTCCAATTCACACACTCTCCCCCCCAAACCCGGACACACAGACAGACAGTATTTCTATAGGTAAGGTAGAAAGCCAAGCCCCTTACTCCTGCATTGTTTTATTTGCTGGGAAAAAGTCTTGGTCCATTTGCTTTTGTTGTGAAATTTCTCTCTTTATTTTTTCCTGTTTGCTGGGAAACATCTGAAAGAAATTCAGGAGGGGAATGACAAAAGCCTGTATTCAATTTCTTCTGCCCAGCCTGGATTTTCTCTGTATAAGGACCTTCTCCATCTGCTAAGTAACACATTGGACTGGGATGGGGAGGTGCTGGTGCTGGTGCACTTGGTAAAGGATGGCCTATTGAAAATGGCAGTAGAACTGAAGCTTGATTTCAATAATGACTTGTTTCGCTATGCCAGCCAGGGCCAAATCTATCCCTCTGGTTTTATAGTGCATGCTTTTAAAAAAACATTTAAATGGATAACAAAGTGTGGGGAATGGGCAAGATGAGGGACTGACAGTCCAGTCCAGCAAAGTCTATTTTCTATGTGAGTGTATAAGTGAGGGAGTGGGTGAGTGGCGAGGCTATGGGTGCATTTGAGTTTGTGCATTTGTGAATTTGTATACTATAATCTGTGCTACAGTACAGGTAAAGCATGGTAAAGCATGTCTCTTTCAGCATGTCTCTTCCTTGTGGGACTTCCTCCAAAGCAGCATGGGTCCTTTCAGTGGCTACATAATCCAGCTAATCTGGCCCACAACACTTTGAAGGTGGTCTCTGCTAATGGAGACTGGATTTGGACCTAGAGCTAACATGTGAATGGTGCTGCTGCTGGCTCAATCCTATTAGTTAATTGTTTCAACAGTTGTGTTTTAGTGATGGCGCCTAACAGCCTCTGAGCCAAGCTGGAGATGTAGCTAGGCTACTTGTGTGGGACTTCTTCCACATTTGATTGGATACATTGTGCTGTCTGTGACCAACACTTTTGGAAGATACTGTTTGAGTTTGATGGCAACCGTTTACAATCACTAAACCTGTGCAGTAGTATAGGCAGACAACACAGCATACAGGCAGATATGGAGAGGAAATTCATTGATATAGTACAGTATGTACAGTAAGCCCCGTGTAGCTCAGTTGGTAGAGCATGGCGCTTGCAACGCCAGGGTTGTGGGTTCGATTCCCACGGGGGGCCAGTATGAAAATGTATGCACTCACTAACTGTAAGTCGCTCTGGATAAGAGCGTCTGCTAAATGACTAACATTTTTAAAAAATGTATGGCAGCGGATCCCAAACTTTTCCTTTCCGGAAATCGCAGATTTTCTTTTAATATAAAATATTTTGGTGGTAAAATTTAGTCAATTTTAGCAGTGAATGTAACAAATTAAAGGCCTATTATTATTATTATTATAAACATTTAGCGTTGTGAAAAGTTATGTTAAATTGCTTATAATACCATTAATACTCCCACCTGTTATTCATTTAGGATGTATTTTTTGGTTTTTTATGTGCGGACCACCTGCAGTACCCCCGCGGACCACCAATGGTCCTCGGACCACAGGTTGGGAACCACTGCAGTATGGTACTGGTGTCTCCTGTGGTCTCCTGAGGTCTGTGGGGCTGGGCTAGGCTGGGTGGTGGTGTGCTGGACATGAGGGAGATTAGAGCTGACAGGGTCCAACAGTGGTCTGACACCAAGGAGGAGGGGCCTCCATCTCCTTGGTTAATTACATGCCACTTTCTATACTGCCCACTGAGATGGGAGCTAGTACTCGCACATACACACACATGCACGCACGCATGTGCACACACACCCACACCAGCCTGATAGGCCTGCCTGGCCCTGTGTCCGGGCTCTGGGTGGGAGGCCTTCCTCCTGATACCTGCTACCATTGTCTGTCTGTCTCTCTGGCCTGCCCCAGCCTAGTCCCACTGAGAAGAGGTGAGAACCCCATCTGGATGGAGATTAGCTTCATCTTTACATAGGAATGGCTATGGTAGGCAGTCCTCACTCCAAAATGTCTATGCTATAAAAAGGGTTGATTGATGGATCGTATCCCTGCATATGCTTAGAAGATGAGATGGACCATAATTGTGGATAATTGGGCTGTATGGGGATGTCACCTCCGGGGGTTGATGTGAAAAATGGAAGAGAGGGAAAACAAATGGAGGTGCTTTGTTTGGAACGCAGCATCTTGAGTGGCTTTGTGAAGAAGTATGAGCTCCCTGATCTCTTCCACCATGTTACGTTGATATGATTTACTGTTATCTTATTTCCCCATCCAATATGGGATTGTTGAAGGACACTGATAACTACGTCTTAAGTTTTGACATTCTCTTCATGAAAAATGATTTGGACCTAATGCTTCACATGACCCTTCACATGTGATTTCACTCCACTTTTAATGTCAATACATCAGAGGTTCACAGGCCCCAAAATCCATACACTTCTTTCTAACTTTTCTGACTGCCTGGTGAGAAGTATTTGGGCGCTTGTCTCTTTAAGGGCTGTTGGTTGCAGGCAGAGCGGATAGGAGCAGAGCGGAGTGCCTCCATCTGGTGAGTGGCGGAGCTCTCTCTCTCGGAGCAGAACATTGACTGAGTGGCGAGGCCGGGGCCCAGCCGGGGCTCTAGTTGGGTGGTCCAGATGGGCGGAACGAGACACAAATAGCTATAATTTAGTTCAGGAGCCCTGTAATTACAGGCCCAAAGATTGAAACTCAGTTCCTGTAGATGCCCCAATGCATTGAATATGAGCACAATGTCTCAAGTGAAACAAGAGTGTCTGTTCTTAAGCGTGTTTTGATTTTAATCAGTGTTCGAGAACAAGTTAGCAGGTACTGGTGTGTATGTAACCTGGGTGTTTTCGGTTGTTGTTCATTGGATAGAATGGTTTGTTAATGAGTGGAACAAAGGCTGAATTCAAAAGTGATTGGCTTCACGAACATAAAGCACTTATGATTATGTGGTGCATAGGCACATTCTGTATTATCACAAATAACATTAGCCTACCTTCGTTTATGAATTCACAAAGTCAAAGTAGTCTATGAAGGCTAGAAGAAAGCCCTGAAAGATTTTCCAACCCAGTTAAAACCTGATCTTACACTTCGAGAGTCGGGGAGAGGATAGTTTTTTCTTCTCCCTCAATTAGAGGAGCTGGGTCTGGATTGGGTAAGGTGGTGCCAGGAAGACAGAGAGAGGAATAGAGGGAGAGGGGAGAGAGAGGGAAAGAGTGGAAGAGGGAGCCAGGGAGAGAAGCAGAGAGGGAGAGAGCGAGAGCAATGTGAGTGAGAGAGAGGGAGAGAAGCAGAGAACGAGAGCAATGTGAGTGAGAGAGAGGGAGAGAAGCAGAGAGGCGAGGTGGCTACAGCGAGAGCCAGCCTCTGCAGGATTGTCTTGTAGTGGAACACGGAGGGGCAGACGGGCCCACTCTGACCCAGAGCGGTGTGTTTCATGTGCCCTTGGCATGGCCACAGATACCCTGCTCACTCTTTTCAGGGCAGCCTCTGGTAATTAGGGGGCTGGACTCCAGAGTTTCCTCTCAGGGCTTTGATTCTTTCATCCCGGCTCTGCATACCACATCAACAGCATTTCTGCCTCGTTGTTCGCTCCCATCCAACCCTGGCACCACCTTTCTCTCTCTCTCTCTCTCTACTAGTGTCTCCCTCTCCTTCTCTGATGGGTTAGTTCTGGTATGGTGAAAGTCTGTTGTAAAAAATCGATGGTATGTTGTGCCTTCGTTTTGTACTGAAACAGTCTGTCTAGGCTAAAGGCTGTGTTTTTGACTGTTGTCAGTTTCTTACATGATCAGGCCCCAGGTGAAACAGACTGTGAAACTGGGGATGGTGGTGCTGCCATTCCATGTCGTGTTGTTAGTGATGGGGTTTTGGTTTTGGGCACCAGGGCACAGTGAGGAGGATTTCCCAACAGGACACATCTGTTTCACAGAGGGAGCCAATGAGAAGCTTTGACTAATTTCTCTTGGCTAGACGTTTTGTGTCTGAAGTGCCTTCAAAACCAACACTGGCAAGGGCGTTGGCCGATCTGTGTTCATGTGTATGTGCAGTGCATATGTTTGTACTATACTCACACCACACTCGTTTCAATACAGGGATCCGACTCGGAACCTGTGTGTGTTTGTGTGTCCGCAATGGTTGTTGCACTAGTGTGATTATAATATGAGCTTTGCATAGTCATATTCAGCAGATTTCTGTCCCTATATATCTCGGTCCCCCCCCCCCCAACCCTCTCTCTTTCTGCTGTGGGTCTCTGTATCCTTTGGACCTGTGCCAAGGACTCTGGTTTGAACTACACAGCTATTTAGAATCTAAGTCTTGGGGAGTCGGAGGAGAGGTGGATAGAAATGTGAAAATTAGAAAAGCAGTTACTTTTTTTCCAATACCCTGGTTGCTATTAAATTAAAGCTTCATTTCTATCCCCAAAGCCCCCAGAACTGTACAATCTGTGGACCTTTCTGTGCTTCATTCACTCTGTTGATTGACGTTTCAACTTGTGTCATGCTTCCTCTGCAGTGGTAATGAGGGTCAGTTGTCTTGACAAATCGCAGCACAACTAACATAAATAACCCGATAGCTCTTATAAATGTGGGAGATGAGATGAGTCTTTAACCCAATCCCCCCCTCTCCATCTCTCTTCTTCTTCTCTCTTGTAGCAGGTAGCCGAGTGAGTCGGGAGCTGCGCTACACCAAGGAGAAGCAGGGAGAGGAGTCTGTGTTCACGTCGCAGATGCTCATACAAACCCCCAAACAGGAAGGAACTAACATTCTGACCCAGGATGCTTTGCTGCTTCACCTGGAGGCAGCGCTCTCGGCCAGCAAGGTCCAGGTGTCTCTGTTTGGAAAGTAAGTAGACCCATGGGTCACTGGGGATTCCGTTACAGCTAAAGAAAAGAGGTTGTCTGTGGTCACATATATCTAACATTCTGTATGTCTTCTCTCCTCAGATCATGGGACCTTAATAAAATCTGCTACAAATCTGGAGTCCCTATCATAGAAAATGTAATGATTGAAAGGGTAAATTGAAAACATTTAATAATCCTCCCTGTTATTTTGGTCCATTGCTATCACCATGCATGTTTTTGGTTATGGATCTGTATTATGTACTTTTGATAGTGGATAATAACTGATGAATGTATCCATGTTTTGCAGATGATTGACAAGCTGTTCCCCTGTATGATTGTTACCCCACTGGACTGTTTCTGGGAAGGTGCAAAGCTCCAGGGGGGGTCAGCATACTTACCGTAAGTTCCATAATATTTGTTCTTCAAATGGTGGAAATTATTTTCTTCCATATTACTTGGAAATACAGAATGTGTTTTAGTGTTTACACGAGTCAGCTATCTTGAATCCCAGTATTAGAGTTACATTAGGACCCATGCCCAGCTAGCTTGGCCCCTTTCACCTTATTCATACCTTGGGTTTGGCAGGGGCCAGGGAATGTGGCTTGGCTACAAAATATCAATTGACCTCCTGGTTCTCACACACTCTTCTTAACAAGAGGCTTTAGTTTGGATCCAATACAGTGGCAGCAGTAATAACCTACAATGGTGGCAGTAATAACCTAACATCAAGCTGTGACTAAAGAGCCGGTTAGCCCTGTTGTTAGGAAGAGGCCTACTTCAGTTGTCACCTATGCTTCTCCTGTCGTCGTAGCTGTGAGGGGGCTAACACACACACACAGTCCCCCAGCCAAGCAGGGGAAGGCCCTCATGGAAAGGGGACAGGGAGAGGGAGGGAGAGATGGAGGGAGGAGATGGCTGCTACTGGGTGGGTTGGTAAAGGGGGGCAGAGGAGCCTTTGGGTCAGACAATGGTAAGCATTCTTTCAGTTTACGAGTGAGTGTCCATCAGTGAGGGGGCCCTGGAGGGGGGCTCAGCTTTGTCAGCAACGGGTAACACTGTGCATTCTCATGGTAATCGCCTGGGCTCCGAGCTGTAAGTTGTCCAACAAATAAAATGGGCATTATGCAAGTCTTGGTCCCCAAAGAGTGTACAAGAAATGAACAGTGGAGTTTGGTTATTTTAAGATGCTTTTTACCATATTACTTGCTATTTTTTTCCTAAAAGTAAAGTATCACACTCTAAATTTATATTTATTTATACTTATTTTTTTCACTTTCCGCATATCAAACATATTGATTATAAATTCAAGTAAAATCAATAGTTCAATTTCAGTTTTTGCAGCCACAGGCGAACAACAAACAGTGTTTTCTTCTTTCACCCGGCAGGGAGCTCTCTCTCTCTCTCTCTCTCTCTCTCTCTCACTCTCTGTCTCTCTCTCTCTGTCTCTGTCTCTCTCTCTCTCTCAATTCAATTCTAAGGGCTTTATTGGCATGGGAAACATATGTTTACATTGCCAAAGCAAGTGAAATAGATAATAAACATAAGTGAAATAGAAATTAACTAAACAAAAGAATAGAGACATACAGTACATTATGGCTATGTACAGTATTGTAACAATATGCACATAGTTGAAGTACAAAAGGGAAATTAAATAAACGTAAATATGGGTTGTAGTTACTTCTCCTCATGTAGTGTGAGAGCAGAGGGGGGAAGGGCCTTTGAAGATCACAGATCCACAAGTATTCCCCTAAATCACAGTGTTGAAATATTTTCTTTAAAAATGTCTGTGTTGTTATTTATTTGCCGTTTCTTTTTGCTGCGCTGAAGAGAGCTGGGGGTGGCCTGGCCACTGAGGCTAATGTCCCCTCTAGCTTCCGCTTCAGTTCAGCCGAGTTTTTTAATGCAAAAAGAGGGAGAGAGAGAAAAACTTGCGAGAACAAAGAGCAGCAATCTATGGAAAAACAAAAGGCCTAGGCCGGTTCACTCAAGCAAAAAATAGCAGATAAAGGAGCCTCTCTTTGCAAGCAGGAGCAAAGGCGCTTGGTATGTGGGAATGGGAGAGTAGCAGCTTTATTTGAAGCCACTCTCTTCATGAATCATTGGAGTGAGGTTGGGCCCAGAGTTAGGACACTTTGGGGATTCTTTTTTCTCTCTCTCTACTAACTAAAGTAAATGGCCTCAAAGTTTCTAGAATCGTTTAACTTTTTTTTTTTTTTACAGCATTTACTTTTTATATGATTGGTACAGCATTATGTTATGACTTGTAATGGTCTGAGTTCTTGTTTTTTGTAGATTTTTTTAATTTGTTGTTAGTTTGATTATTGGATTTTTTGGAGGTGTGAGAATGTAAAATAAGAATAAAATAATACAATCGACCAAGTGTGTTATATATATATATATATATATGGTACAATTTTAACACAGGAAGGAGGGAAAAGTAAAAAAGGTTTTGTGATTGTCAAAAACACCTGGCTGCTCCAGGAAACTGAGACATTACGACCTTCCAGAACCAAGGCCATTTCTGGTTGTGTGGTGCATTATGGGTAAGGTTGTAGAATACAGATGTCACAAGGACAATCCTGTAAAGCAGAGGCTGCTTCCTCTTGACAAGTACTCTCTTTGGAAGCCACTGAGTTAGCGCACTGTACAAAGTTGACTTGGTACAGCCAAAGCTGTCAACTGACACCAAAGCATTATCCCTCAGGCCACATAATTGCCTGCTCTTTGAAGAAAATTATAAATGTAGCATGGAGGAGGACCCAGAGGCAGCAGCAGCAGTGAAAAGCCTCAGGATTAGGCATTTTGAAAGAACATCACACCACTAAACAGCGTGAGAGGCAGGCAGGCAATCAGCCCAACAGAGAGAGCACACAGACAGACTCCCTGCTCGCCTCCCTGCTCAGCTCACCCACCAGCCAGCCAGCCCTCTCACTGCTCCACCGCAGCCTTATCAAGAGGTTTAGAAGCAGAGGTAATTGTTATGACTCGATGCACAAAGTTAAGAAATAGGCGCGAGCAGCCTGCCGGCGTGTTTTTCCCTCTGCATTGTGGCCCCGTGTAACAGGATAATAAACGCTACTTTATAAACGCAGTATCTGCAGCTCCTCACCACCAGAGAGAGCCCAGCAGAGGCAGGGCAAGACAAGAACCAGTCAATAGCATACAGGAAGGGAGATGGGGAGGTGTAGGAATGGTGGCATGGGAGGAGGAAAGGACAGGAAAAGGGAGGAGCAGAAGGTACTGCAGGTACCGCCCTAACAGATCCACAGATGATGCAATCTCTATTGCACTCCACACTGCCCTTTCCCACCTGGACAAGAGGAACACCTACGTGAGAATGCTATTCATTGACTACAGCTCAGCATTCAACACCATAGTGCCCTCAAAGCTCATCACTAAGCTAAGGATCCTGGGACTAAACACCTCCCTCTGCAACTGGATCCTGGACTTCCTGACGGGCCACCCCCAGGTGGTAAGGGTAGGTAACAACACATCTACCACACTGATCCTCAACACGGGGGCCCCTCAGGGGTGCGTGCTCAGTCCCCTCCTGTACTCCCTGTTCACCCATGACTGCATGGCCAGGCACGACTCCAACACCATCATTAAGTTTGCCGACGAAACAACAGTGGTAGGCCTGATCACCGACAATGATGAGACAGCCTATAGGGAGGAGGTCAGAGACCTGGCCGTGTGGTGCCAGGATAACAACCTCTCCCTCAACGTGACCAAGACAAAGGAGATGATTGTGGACTACAGGAAAAAAAAGAGGACTGAGCACGCCCCCATTCTCATCGACGGGGCTGTAGTGGAACAGGTTGAGAGCTTCAAGTTCCTTGGTGTTCACATGACCAACAAACTATCATGGTCCAAACACACCAAGACAGTTGTGAAGAGGGCACGACAAAGCCTATTCCCCCTCAGGAGACTGAAAAGATTTGGCATGGGTCCTCAGATCCTCAAAAAATTCTACAGCTGCACCATCGAGAGCATCCTGACTGGTTGCATCACCCCCTGGTATGGCAACTGCTTGGCCTCCGACCGCAAGGCACTACAGAGGGTAGTGCGTACGGCCCAGTACAACTCTGGGGCCAAGCTTCCTGCCATCCAGGACCTCTATACCAGGCGGTGTCAGAGGAAGGCCCTCAAAATTGTCAAAGACTCCAGCCACCCTAGTCATAGACTGTTCTCTCTGCTACCGCACGGCAAGCGGTACCGGAGTGCCAAGTCTAGGTCCAAAAGACCTCAACAACTTCTACCCCCAAGCCATAAGACTCCTGAACAGCTAATCATGGCTACCCAAACTATTTGCACTGCCCCCCCACCCCATCTTTTTAATTATTTATGCATAGTCACTTTAACTCTACCCACATGTACATATTACCTCAACTACCTCAACTAGCCGGTGCCCCCGCACATTGACTCTGCACCGGTAACCCCCTGTATATATAGCCTCCCTACTGTTATTTTATTTTACTTCTGCTCTTTTTCTCAACACTTTTTTGTTGTTTTATTTTACTTTTTTTATTTAAAAATAAATGCATTGTTGGTTAAGGGCTGTAAGTAAGCATTTCACTGTAAGTCTACACCTGTTGTATTCAGCGCATGTGGCCAATACAATTTGATTTGATTTGATTTGAAAGAGCACAGCTGAACTGGACTTAATAGGATTGTATATAAAGTGACGTAGTTTGCTATGGCCACGGCATCGCTCTACTGTGCCCTGCGACTCCCTCTGAGCCTGTATGTTGTTCTGTTCCTCTACAGGGGGATGCCTGACATCCAGTGGATGAACCTGGACCCTCTGAAGCTGATGGAGGAGCTCAGCCAGTTCACCAGTCTGGAGGGCTTCAGGGAGATGCTGGACAAGGCCCAGGTGGGCCACGCCTACATGAACCGCCCCTGCCTGGACCCCAACGACTCCGACTGCCCCCTCAGCGCCCCCAACAAGGACTTGAGAGAGGTAGGCTGGTTCCACATTCCCCCCCCCCTCTCTCTCTCTCTCTGTCTCTCCTTTTAAAGGGTATTTTTCTGAGCCCGATGTGCCTGGTTGTTAAATAAGCTAACTGTTAGATCTGCCTGTCTGTGTCCCTCCCTCCACAGAGTCCTGACATTGCTGGGCGTCTCCAAGGCGGTTGCCACGGCTTCTCCAAAAAGTTCATGCACTGGCAGGAGGAGCTGATCCTGGGCGGTCGGGTCAAGGACACCCAGAATGCTTTGCAGAGGTGAGAGCGGTAGGGGGTGTACACCGGGGCCAGGGGGAGATTGAGGGCGAGTGAAGGGAGTGAAGCGAGGGTAGTGAGGGCCTAGCTAGCAGTGAGGAATCCCTCTGACTCCTAATAACCTCACACATCTGAGGAATGCCTCACATGAAGCAGGATCAGTTTCCTCCTCTGACCCCTGCGTAGGATAGACCAATTAAACATGATGGACAGCCACATAAAATAAGGACAGATTTGTTGTGGAGAAGAGTGGGATTAAGGTAGCCTGTCCCTTTAAGTCAGAGAAAGGAAAGGGGGACACCAACAATAATTCACAACACGGGTGTACTAGGACACATTTCCAATGCTAAGGATTTGTAAAACATCTTGATATACTGCCGTATGTGTGTGATACACGATTCTTGGGCTCTTTTAAGTATTCTGAATCATTTCTTTCATTTCAATTTAATTTAAAACCACAGCACAAATATGAATGGAGTGACAGTGTGGGGCCACAACCCTGGCAAATCTGGAGGGAAGGGATACAGTCCTTTAAAGCCACAGACTTTATTCCATGATATGATTTACGATAATCTCATTCACATTTTTACCCCACATTGGTGCCAAGTCGCCTTCAGGGCCATCTGTGCTCACTGTGGGAAGGCAGCAGGACACCTGCTTTCACCCGTTCAGGCGTTAGAGCCTGAGAACACTAGCCAACAGCTGACTTCTCCACCCTTTTCTCCACTTACACTGTATACAACCACCTTTTGGTTTGTATGCCACAGATCAGAGAATGTAATATCTATGACAGCCAAGACAGGAGTCTCTTGACAAGAGAACGCCTAAGGTTCCTCTGTAGTATTTGGGGGGTCTTGAATGGGGGGAACATGACTCCTGTGTGTGGCCTGAGCTCACATGGCCGCAGACGTCTGACTGTGTCTCTCTCTCTGTCTCCTGCAGTGCGGAGGCACTCCAGACCATGTTTCTCCTGATGAGCCCCAAGCAGCTCTACGAGCACTTTAAGGATGACTATGAGATCCATGACATCAACTGGAACGAGGACAAGGCCACCGCCATCCTGGAGTCCTGGCAGAGGAAGTTTGTGGAGGTATGTATGGGTCAAAAGTAGTGCACTAAGTAAGAGCACTATACCTGGTCAATAGTAGTGGACTGAATAGGGCATAGGGTGCCATTTGGGACGGAGCCTATGTTTCTGGCCCCTAGCTCCCCCACCTCTGCCACCTGCACCTTTCACCAACCTGTCTCGACCCATTTGAGTAATATGCCGGCAAACAAGAAATCATAGAGCGTACTTTAGGTTGGCCTCAGGTTGGCTTGTTTTTCCCTTACCCTTTTAAGTATGAGTCATCCAGTTTACCTGCCACATGCGTAGAGGAGGGGCTTTGGCCCAGGGACTGCAACGTCTGCCTGAATTCCATCAATCCTCAGCTGCCTAGTAAACGGAGTCCTCCAAGGAGGCCACTGACAGACTCCCAGTTATAGGAACAAGCTGTTTTTGTGATAGCTGACACCCAGCATGCTGACTGAATGGCTGGGGGGTCATGCCTCCAGCAATACCCGCTCGCAGGAGAGGGAGAAAGAGGGAGAGGAGAGAGGGAGAGGAGAGAGAGAGGGATTGGGAGACGAGGAGAGGGGGATGGTCACTGTAAAAACAAAGTGCAGGGTGTTGGGTTCCCCTAAGGTTGTCGGCCATTCATGGTGCTGATGGAGTAGCTTGAGAGATCATGTGATCTCATTTGATCCCCCTGACCCTTGCTCTCTGGCATCTGTGGTCATTATTTCTCAGTTGTCAAGCTTCGTAGGGGCTCACCCATATATTGTTTGTGTGTTGTTGGTTCAAAATATGAAGTCATCTTTGAAGAATACACTGTTTGTATGGGAGAAGAATGTCAGGAGAGGAATTTAAGTGTTAACTGACATGACCTCAGGAGCCGCAACACAAACTAGGTCACTACTACTGGCTTATATAATATATGTTTTTTAAATAAACTGTAAATTCTCTTATTGACCCCTTACCTGTATTTTAAATAAAGTTATTTGATTTTCCCCCCAGGTGGCTCATGGCAGTATCCCCCAGAACTCCACTTCAGAGATCCACGCCTTCTCCACCACCACCCTCAACGACATCATGAAGTCCTTCTCTGATGTCAGTGTCATCCGGGTGGCTGGAGGCTACCTGCTCATGGTAAGTAGTAGTAACCTACTCTCGCTACTGTAGATTCATCATAGAATAGCGGTGGTTCTATACTGATGCCTTTTCACCTGTGCTGAGTTCAAAGTTCAAACTCTCACCCTCTCTCTTCTCTCCCGTCCTAATCTAGCTGGCCTACGCCTGTGTGACCATGCTCCGTTGGGACTGTGCCAAGTCTCAGGGGGCTGTGGGGCTGGCTGGTGTGCTCCTGGTAGCTCTGTCTGTGGCAGCTGGCCTGGGGCTGTGCTCTCTGCTGGGCCTGTCCTTTAACGCTGCCACCACACAGGTACTCCCCTTCCTGGCTCTGGGGATCGGTGTGGATGACATGTTCCTTCTGGCCCACTCCTTCACTGAGACTGGCATCAACATCCCCTTTAAGGTAAGCTAGCTACCTCCCCTCCCCAAGCCCCCTAGTTCAATCACCTGTAGATCCACTGTAACCTTGTACTTAGTCTCTGTCCCAAAAGAGAGACACCCTATTCCCTATATAGTGTACTACTTTTGACCAGCCAGGGCTCTGGTCAAAAGTAGTGCAGTGTACAGGGAATAGGGTGCCATCTGGGATGCATGCTTAGTTATATTAGTTAGAACGACAACAGTTACTTATATTCTCTTGCTTGTCTGGTATTAACTGTTGGCTGTGTTTTGTCCCTGCAGGAGAGGACAGGGGACTGCCTGAGGAGGACTGGCACCAGCGTGGCACTCACCTCCATCAACAACATGATTGCCTTCTTCATGGCAGCCCTGGTCCCCATCCCAGCACTGCGCGCCTTCTCTCTGCAGGTACCAGACTGTGCTGTATGCCCCACTGTGTTTACACTGCCTAGCTCTGCCATGGAACCAGGAGTGCCAGGCACACACACCGAGGGAAACACACACACACCAAGAAAAGTGGGCCGCAGGCCTCTGCCACAAAGAGAAAGAAAAACTTTCTCTTCCTCTTTTTATTGCTCACTGCACCTACAGTTCTCTCTCTTCTCTCTCTCTCTCTCTCTCTCTCTCTCTCTCTCGCTCTCTCTCTCTCAGGTGGGGAGGGCAGGGGGGAAATAATCAGAGGAGAAGTGGATCAGTATATCACTGGGCCGTCAGCCTCTGGCTCTGTGATCTGCCCGCCTCCCCCTGGGTGGTCCGTGGTTCCTTGAAACCATACCGACTATAATGTCAGCCCCAGGGCGGTAGAGTAGGGAGGTAGGAGGGGTCCTGCACAGACTAGCAGAGAGCAGCAGCAGCCTTGCGAGTCCCCCTTTCCTTTCCCTCAGTTCCCTGGCTTGTTGACTATTTTCGCTGGTGATTTAGGGAGCACTTTTATTTTCTTTCTGGGACTGAATCCGAGGCACTAAAACAGCAAGGGAGCTTGAATGTAGAGCCCTTTTTTGTTGAGCTCAAGGCGGCAGCTGTGGAGTCTGGTGGCGGCGTGGAGCGATGTCATGAACAGGGTTGGCCCCTCTCCTAAACAGTATTTCTCTCTCTCCTTCCTTTCTCCCCCTCCTTCCCCCTCTCTTTCTATCTCTCTCCCTAGGCGGCCATTATTGTGGTGTTCAACTTCGCCATGGTGCTTCTCATCTTCCCGGCCATCCTGAGTTTGGACCTGCACCGTCGGGAGGATAAGCGTCTGGACATCCTGTGTTGTTTCTACAGCCCCTGCTCCTCCCGGGTCATCCAAATCCAACCCCAGGAGTTCTCCGATGCCAACGACAACACCACCCACAGTCATGCGCCTGGCGCCCAGACTACTACGAGCTACACCGGCTCCACCATCACCACCAGTACCCAGATCACTACCACCGTCCAGGCCTTCACCCAGTGTGACGCGGCGGGCCAGCACATAGTCACCATCCTGCCCCCCACCTCCCAGATCTCCACCAGCCCTCCCTCTGTGGTGGTGGCCTCCTCCCCCACCGACCCCTACGGCTCCCAGCTTTTCACCCCCTCCAGCTCCACCCGGGATCTCCTGGCCCAGATGGACGAGTCCAAGGAGGCCAGGGAGTGTGTTCCTCTCCCCTTCTTCCGCTGGAACCTGTCAAGCTTCGCCCGGGACAAGTACGCTCCTCTCCTCCTAAAGCCAGAGAGCAAGGTGGTGGTTGTGGTCCTCTTCGTGACTCTGCTGGGGCTCAGCCTCTACGGAACCACCATGGTCCACGACGGACTCTACCTGACAGACATTGTGCCCCGCGACACCAAGGAGTACGACTTCATCAATGCCCAGTTCAAATACTTCTCTTTCTACAACATGTACCTGGTGACCATGGATGGCTTTGACTACCCCCGATCCCAGCATCTCCTCATCCAGCTGCACAACTCCTTCACCTCGGTCAAGTACGTGGTGAGGGACAGCGACCAGCAGCTGCCCCGGATGTGGCTGCACTATTTTCAGGACTGGCTAAGAGGTAAATGCAGGTTACCTAAAGGAGACCTTGTTTTATTTCATTCCAGAAGCCCCATAGTGATTCTGCTATTAGGCCTAATCATTTATGTATTTGAAAAGGAACTCTGTTTGTGGGTTCTTGCCCTGGGGGTATAGATTTTTAGTGATGTCAGGGTCTTTAGAGTGACAGGTTGGTTTACCTTCAGTGGAAGGACGAGGATGGGAGGTAAATAGGAGGTGAGCGAAAGCCTGTGGCGGTCAAAGTTCACCCCCATCCAGCAAGGCTGGAGGCTAGATGATGTAGTAGAAAGGCCAGAGGTTATCGCCATCACCTTTTGGCCTCTTCCCTCCGGCTAAAAGGTATTGGAGGTCCTAGACTAGTCATGAGGAAGTATTAAGCTATGAGGCGAATCGAGGGTGGGCCGTGGGTAACCAGTCCAAAACATGAGGAACTGAACTCTTCAATCGATTGAGAACTGGAGTGACATAAAAGCTCTCTCTCTCTCTCCACTCCTCCAAGGCTGTCCCTCCATGCTATTTCCTTTCTAGTCAGGTTCTCCCTGTAATTAGAGAAAGGCTGTGGAAACTGGTTTTTAACTGCTGCCAGACTTTGTCATTTAGAAAACACGAAAGGCTTTGCTGGTTAGTTTATTCAGCCCACACACATATGAGGAACAGAGATGCGTGTTTTTGGATGTGTTTTTGGATGTGTTTGTGTGTGGTTTTGTAGGAGGTTAATGTTCAGAACACTCTGTAAAACGTCTTATTTTAGTTTGATGAGTCATTCTAAACGTACCATCATGTTTTCACTACTCTAAAGTATAACTCCTAGTATAGTGCTCAAAACATCTCGGCTTATGTTGTGGCCCTGTCAATGTGGGAGCTGTATAATATAATAACTGTGAGAAAGTAGTGGTGGATCAGATCGGTCTAACCCTGTGCTCTCCTGTTCTCTCTCCTCTAGGACTGCAGGCTGCCTTCGATTCAGACTGGGAGGCAGGCAGGATCACCTGGGATAACTACCGTAACGGCACCGAGGATGGTGTTCTGGCCTACAAGCTGCTCATCCAGACCGGCTCCAAGAAGGACCCCTTCAACTACAACCAGGTGTGTATAGTCACAGTACCATGCTCCTACTGCGTTCGATAGAACTCTGTTTCCCAGGTCGCCCTTGGGAAAAAGGTATTCTGACCTCAATGGGACTTCCTGGTTAAATAAAGGTTAAATGTAGCTTCAATATATTAGATGGTATAGTCCCAGTCCTGCTACTGCGAATGCTAACCACAGTCCTTCTCTATATGTCTACTAGCTGACTTCTCGTCGTCTGGTGGATGAGGACGGTCTAATTCACCCGGAGGTCTTCTATATCTACCTGACTGTGTGGGTGAGCAACGACCCTCTGGGCTACGCTGCCTCTCAGGGTAACTTCTACCCTCACCCCCGTGAGTGGATCCACGACAAGTACGATACCACCGGAGAGAACCTGCGCAGTAAGTTTCCAACTAGGCCTCTCTTTAAATTCACATTAAAATGTACCTTTTTAATCAAGTTTCTACCATGATCCAAGGTCATATGGTCTGTCTTTTGGCTCTTTCCTCCAATGTAAAGGGAGAGTCAACACTAATTGTTTGTAAATAACAATACTGGTACTTGACTCTGTTAGGATGTGAATGTCTAACCTCTCGTGGTGTATTGCAGTCCCTGCTGCAGAGCCCCTGGAGTTTGCCCAGTTCCCCTTCTACCTGAACGGCCTGAGGCAGGCGTCCGACTTCATCGAGGGTATTGAGAGCGTGCGCGCCATCTGCGAGGAGTTCACCCGTAAAGGCGTGCGCAACTACCCCAACGGGTACCCCTTCCTGTTCTGGGAGCAGTACATCGGCCTGCGACACTGGTTCCTCCTGGCGGTCAGCGTGGTGCTAGCCTGCACCTTCCTCGTCTGTGCCATCCTCCTGCTCAACCCCTGGACCGCTGGCATCATTGTAAGTCCCATCAGCTCATCCCCCCTCTCCTCCTCCTCCTCCTCCTCCTCCTCCTCCTCCTCCTCCTCCTCCTCCTCCTCCTCCTCCTCCTCCTCCCAGGCCTCCCTCCCTCAGCACAGCTCAATAACCCTGCCACAGAGGGAGTGGAGGCCCCATCTCTGGGGAGGGCCCTTGGTGTGTTGACCAGAGGGTGCTGCTCACACCCCCCAGGCCTTTGTCATTCTAATCTGTTCTGGCCGGGTTTAGAAAAGGAAATGCAAAGGATCTCTCCTGAAGACTTTACCTCCAGCTCCCTTTGTCAAAAATTGGGGACAGGACGGATCTGCCCAGTCGCGACCTTGGCCTGCTAAACCCATCAATCAGGCCTGGGGGGAGACGGCCTGTCAACTCAGCGGCTGGGAAACATTTCACAAAGCCTGGTGGTGAGGGGAGGGTCCCTGGGCCGCCCGCCTGGTCAGACCGCACTGAAGGGTGACTCTCGTGACCGACCATTGGGGCTTTAGTGGCACAATTCAGTCAGTGTGGCACAAGTTTCAGTTGGAATTGGAATGTATTTAACTTCTCTATTAAAGTAGTCAGTCCTACTGAAAGACAGACGGCACAATCTTCCCAAACACACAGAGAGAGAGTGAGAGAGAGAGAGAGGGGGGAGAGGTCCTTTCAGGCCTACATGTGCACAGTCACATTGTCTCACTTTAAGCCGGAGCCTCTATAGTTTCACTGCCTATATGTGTCCGTGCAATAAAACAGGGTTTTATCATTTCCAATTTAACCGTGACCAAATTGGGACCCCTGCCAACATCAAAGGTTCACGAGGCTAAGGATTTTCAAAGTCCTCTCTCTCTATCTTGTTAAAAAATAGGGGAATATAACCCTGAGAGAGGGAGCAGCCCGGGAGGGTGAGAAAGAGGGCTAGGGAGAGTGGGAGTAGAGCCTGAGTGTAATTTGATGTCATGCAGTTGACAGTGAGATCCTCCCAAATGTAGGGTCAAATATTCTGTGGGGTAAAACATAACTCTTACCTAATAGAATCATGGACATAGGCACTGAAGGTTGTGTGTGCAAGACATGCTGTGAAAATGATAACTTTCTCTCTATCTCTCTAAGACTTTTACCTACTCTTCAATGGTTGTGTTTCATTGTGACTCCAGAGTTTTAGGCAGTGTCTTACCAACCCGTGTTCCTCTCCTCAGGTCTTCATCCTGGCTATGATGACGGTGGAGCTCTTCGGTATTATGGGCCTGATAGGCATCAAGCTCAGTGCCATCCCAGTGGTCATCCTCATCGCCTCTGTAGGCATCGGTGTCGAATTCACCGTCCATATCGCACTGGTAAGCATTTCGCTGCACCTGCGATAACATCTGCAAATGTGTGTACGTGACCAATAAACATTGATTTGATTTTGGTAAGGAACCTTCCTCCCTCACTCTATGGACAAACTAGGAGAAAGTCAATGAAGAAAGAAGTAGAGATACACTACTATCATGGATGGAATGATGATGTCGCCACTAGCCACCACTTTTTTCCCATGAGTCTGTTCTACTGAACAGCCTGACCCTAACCCTCTGTCTCTATACTCTCTCTTGTCCCCAGGCCTTTCTGACGGCCGTAGGGAATAGGAACAGGCGTTCTGCGGTGGCCCTGGAGCACATGTTTGCCCCTGTGATTGACGGGGCCATCTCTACTTTGCTGGGCGTCCTCATGCTGGCTGGCTCCGAGTTTGACTTCATCCTGAGGTGAGTGTGAGAGACTCCACTTCTGCCTGGGTAGATTCCCCCATTCCCCCCAATAGCCCATATGTTGCCTTACGGAGGAAGTGCTAGTGTTGTGTTTATGCTGCTGAGGGGTAGGCTGAGGGGGCGGATGCATGGAGACAGTTGTCTGTTTCCCCATGGGTGAGGGAGCCAGGGTGGGTGGGGGACCACAGGGGTGCATGCAGGTGGGAATGTGGTCCCTCCCACCTGGTCTTGTCTGTCATTCCTTCGTGCTGCTGCCTGCCTCCCCCACCGCCCAGCGGCCTAGTGGCCCCACCCTCACAGCACAACAAATGGAGAAAACATCAAGGGTGTGGAACAGCTGGTCATAAACATGGACATTATCTACTACCCACTGGGTGGTGGTAACTCGCACACACCACACATATGAGCACACACACATACATACATGCAAACATGTGCGCAAACATACACACACACCATTCTCATATGGAATCTGTCAACTTTCCAGTCATCCGGCAGAAAGGCACCACAATTTAAAAAAAGGCCTGGGTTTGAACTGGTCAGTTGTACCCCTACCAGTAGTCACCACCACCACCTCCAACCACCCCCCACCACCACCCTCACCCCCAACCAAGGCCTCTGGCTTCTGTTGGAGGGTTATTTTTTTGCTGCTAAAATGCTTCAGTGGAAAAAAGCAAATAGCAATGTTTTTCAGCTGAATCTGGCCTCAGCTGGAACCAAACCACAGCCTTGAGAGCAGACTCAAACAGGCCTTAAACAGGCCCATGACATAAAAATTGCTTACTGAGAAAGCAGGGCAGCACATTGAAAATATAAATACGTTCATGGTGGCTTTTTGGCAGAAACGCTCCAAGCATTCTCATTCTGTTTGAGTCAAGCGACATGGAGGAACTGGAAAGGATAGTTTTTCCACCAAAAAGGGAGAGAAGGAAAAAGAGAGGAGAGGAGGAAGGAACAACAGGGTGGGAAAGAAAGAGGAGTTGGGAATAGAGAGTTGTTAGGAGGAGGAGGAGGAGGAGGGGGGTAGGTGGTTCTAGGAGAGTGGTGGAGCTTGGGAGGTTGGTTGGAGAGCTGACTGTGTGTGTTGTGGTGGTGGGCTAGCAGGCAGCATGAGGAGGGCATTCACACTAGGAGGTCCTGTTTAGATGTAGCACAGCAGAGCAGAGCCGTCCCTCTCGCTGGGGAGTAGCATAAATACGTTGCTGTAAACATCTACTGGCAGTGGTACGCTGAATAAATAGCCCAGCAAGCTCAGCTGCCCCTATCCAAAGAAGCCACCCCTTCAAACCTCCGACTCCAAATGGAAAAGATTACAGTTTATATAAACAACAGAATTCCTAACACTATGTCTTCTCTGGAGGTCTAACCCAACCGGGAACTTGGATAGTTAAGGTTCTCTCTTTTTTTACCCCTTAAATAAATCATGCTCCACTTTCGGAATGTTAACTTAGTCAAATAAACAAGTAACTTTTTTTCTTGACTTTTCACGGACGCAGGATAGTTATAGTGAGTGGCTGTATCTAATGAGTTGAGTTGAACGGTAACTAGAGGTGAACACTGATGGTTGTTTCTGTTTCATCTGGTTTTCTACTCTTCCTTAGGGCATGTGTGTTTTCATTTGAAACTACTTTCAAGGGCATAAGAAGTGACCAGTCACATTTGTGTGTCTTTTTGAAGTGAGGCATGGTCATGGTTGAGAAGACTGAACTGAAATGTTTGGTGAAGTATTTTGTCATAACAAGTTAAGTCGACTTCCCAGAGTAAAACAGAGCGGCCTCCATTGGCCTTGTTAAAGAGACAGAGTACATGAGAAGGAACAAGGGGAGTATGAGGAGCAGAGAAAATAAAGGTGTGCTCCAAACCTTAAGAGTGACCTTACCTTCTGAGGTGTGACACCAACAAAGCCGGAGTGGTAGAGTCAGGCGGGGATGAAGGAAAGTTCTAGAATGCTATTATCCTTGTTCTTGTTTTTCATAATTCTCTCTATTTTTCATACCTCTTTAAGTCTGGACCGCAGTTAAAAGAACTGAGCTCTCTGTTTTCTGTTAGTGTTTAAGTGGAGTCCTCTCTAATTTTCTCATACACTCTTTCTTGTGGCAACCTCAGCCCATCCTCAGAGCACAGAGAGGCTCACAGAGACCCAGGCAACCTCACAGCTCTGTGGCCCATTACAGAGTACCCTTCACCACGCAATCATTTAGGGCAGAGCTAGGAACCACAACAGCTCCATACAACTCCAAGAAAGACAAAGAGAAGGCTCTTAACAGCACTGCGAGCATCGAAGGATGTTTTAGTTGGAGCATGTTGAGAATCTGATTTACCCCCTGCCCTTAACACACAAACACAAAACATTTTCCAGAGCAGCTTCCCATTCACTCTGGTTCCCTTCAGATACTAGACAGAGTATACAGTTTCCTCTCTGTTCTCATCACAAAGGGACACTGACTGTATATACACTACATGTATCTCTTACTACCAATTGTGGCCCACTCCACACACTGACCAACAGTAGTAACGTTCAATACAAAACAAGATAGTAGTAGAAGTAGTAGCGCTGAGTGAGACACATCCACCCAACAGGCCTTTGTGTATCTCTCTCATATAGTGTCTGTGAGGTGTGATGTGATGTGGCTGACATAGGCAGACAGGAAGAGAAGGCAGGAAGAGAAGACAGGAAGAGAAGGCAGGAAGAGAAGGCAGGAAGAGAAGACAGGAAGAGAAGACAGGAAGAGAAGGCAGGAAGAGAAGGCAGGGAGAGCAGACAGGAAGAGAAGGCAGGAAGAAAAGACAGGAAGAGAAGACAGGAAGAGAAGGCAGGAAGATAAGAAAGGAAGAGCAGGCAGGAAGAGAGGCAGGAAGAGAAGACAGGAAGAGAAGGCAGGAAGAGAAGGCAGGCTCCACTGGCCAGCCCAGTATAAACACAGAGGTGCCTTGCCCTCGCCACTATGAAATTGGAGCTCAATGACTTCGGATATTAAGTTGTTGAAGGGAAAATTACATTAGCAGCAGCAGCAGCTCGGAGGCCAGAAGGGGGACACTTCTTCTCCCCTAGCCTGCAGTGAGACAAGGAGGGGAGGGAAGGCCCTGGTGTTTCTGAAGTGTAGGATCTGCTGGCTAATGTAAACACATATTTTCAGGAAGTGGCAGTGCTGTGGTGATAGATGAGGGCTCCCAGACGGAGAAGATGAAGCCCAGGAATTTTCTTCCAACTTGTCAAGTTGCCAGTAGTAGAGAGGGACGGACAGAGGGAGAGAGGAGATGCAGGGGAAGGGGGGAAATAGAATGAAAAAGAAGGGGGAAATGGGGCCCAACATAGGGCTTGAGAGAGGGTGGTCTGATTCTACCCCCCCCCAGCTCTGCAGTGTCCTCCCTTCCAGTGTGTCCTCGTGTCGCCTGTTTACTAATGTGGCTGAGTGCTGGTGGCCCCGCTTATTCCCATTCAGAAGGAGCCTTGGTGACTGAATGTTCTCTCTGTGTTGGTTGTGTTCCAGGTACTTCTTTGCGGTGCTGGCTATCCTGACTGTGCTGGGGATCCTGAATGGACTGGTGCTGCTACCCGTGCTGCTCTCCCTCATGGGCCCACCCCCGGAGGTCACCCCGTCCGACAACGGCAGCTGCCTGCCCACCCTGTCGCCAGAGTCCCTCCCCCCTCCCATGACCCACCACGGCTACTACGCGGGACACGGCCCACTCGGCCCCCGACAACAGGCCTTCTCAGAGTCCTCCGAGTCAGAGTACTACTCTGAGACGACTACCACGTCAGGGATAGGAGAGGAGGAGTACAAGTACTGTGACCGCAGTCCTTACATCACACCTCCTACTTCCCATATACTACTGGAGGCCAGCAAGAACCCCAGCTTCCCCAAGCTCACGGTATGAAAGCGCCGCTGTATTAGTTGCTACTTCATACATAATACAGCCCAAATACAGTATGATGTGCAATACATTGTTATTAACAATGACTATCATGATTCTAATCATGCCTGTAATTGTTGTACTCTTCCAGGTGGTGAAACCGTTCAAAGGGAACCAATCTGTAACTGCTCAGAAAGAACTTTTAAATGAATCTTCTCCGAATGCGGTGAACTCCGTCAGCTCTCAACTCATGCAGTGGGATAACAAACATGATTACAATTCTGACCAGGGACCCAGGAGGCAACATTTACCCAGTGACAGGACCCACGGTCCTGGGAGGACTAATCACTGTGGTCCCAGGTCTCAGACACACAAAGGGCCTCATCAGAACAGGACTAAGATGCCGGCCTGTAATGTCGGTATCATGCCCAGTAGTGCTGTTACTACCATGGTTACGGCCACGGCCTCGGTGACTGTGGCGGTGCACCCCAGCTTGCCGGGGGCCTACCAGGGTTACATGCATGAGGGCTACGAGGACAGTGAATCAGACTGTTTTGAGGACACTAAGAGGACTTCACAATCTTGTGGGAAAGCTCCCCAATCTTCCAAGCGTGAATCCTTAGAGCTTCAAGACCTGGAATCTGTACAGAACCACTATCAGGCGAACCAGGCACAAGGTGAGTCTAACGCTGGAACTTAAACACACTTTTACATACTAGATCAACATTAGGCTATATTAGCATATTTTCACATTAACATTCGGTACATAGGCTGTCTGTGAATATGTCTCTGTGTGTGCAGTTATGACTGCTGTTCAACAATGGTTCTCACTGTTTTCTTTCTTCCTTGCTCTTGTGTTCCAGGTGGCCCATGGATCCAGGCAGCCAAAGATTGCTAGACACCCTGCTACCCCACGCTTCCCCTATGTCTGGAATCCTTCTCTGGCTGCCCCCGATACCCAGCCCTTTCTCTTTGATCTGTACATAGACCTCACACAGACAAGAGGATTTATTTGTAAAGATATTAAAAAAAGGTATTGTTTTAAGAATATATAAATGTATGAGTATATATTTTAATACTAAAAAGAGGGAAACAACTATTTAAAAGAGTACTGTATAACTTGGGTATTCTCTTGTGTAGAGTCAGATCTATAAGATGATTGGGGGGTTCCTCCCTTTTGTATAGGTTAAGAAGATGCTATATGTAAATCAGTTCAGAGTGAGGCGTTATTAAGATATTAGGTTATTGAAAATACAAGGTCAGTGTTTGTTTTTTTGCTGCTACACTTCAAAAAAATTTAATGTTTTGCCTTGGAAATATGCAGTACCCCCCTCCCCCGATCTAAGTTGATAAATAACTTTAGATGTTCTAGATGTTCTTACACTGAGGGTGGAGGGTGTCTTATTGATTAAGCTCCGTAACATACACATACACAAACACACACTATGATCTATTCAGATTATCCATTGTTGGCCATTGATTGCACTGTACAAATACAAACAAGCTCAGTAAATCTTTTTTTCTTCTAACAATAACAACCATTGTGCTTTCACAACACCTTCCCTCTTGAAATTCACAAGCACAGTATATATATTCAAAGTTGGATGTAAATATGATATCTGTCCTGTTTGTTTGAGAGCATCATTTCACAGTTTTTATTTTGCGTTTAGAATCCCCTGAAATGTACAAGACGTCTTAATTTACTGATGTGATATGATGCAAAGACTATTAGCAAAACAATAGAATATCCCCGTTTTGGTTTCTTCCATAATACACAGGCTGTTCATCCAGAATAATGCCCGTGTTCAGACAGTAAATTAATATATTATTATGTATTTGTCCATTTCAATCACCTGTAGCTCTGTAATGCTCTGTATGTCTGTATGCAGTCAGCAACTTGACTTGGTGTCACTTTGGGTTGAAGTTTCTTGAGCGTCATTCATTGTGTCCCACTGGCATGTTGCATTATGTTCGTCTCGTTGTTATTTTGCAGTCTACATGTTTTATTACTTGAAGGAGCTATGATAAGAGTTGTATTTCTTTCCTGAGATTATCTAAGCTGTACATTGGGTAAGGCCAACTTTGTCATCCCCCCTTGTCCTCCAACTCAACTGGGGCCTAGGGGGTAATATTTGACTAATGCTGGTTGTTTACCCAATTTTATTCTGAAAGGGAATTTATATCAAATGCAAAGGGAGGTATTTGTTTTCTTTTAAATGTTTTGGCTGCTTTAGGTTTGTGGTAGACATTATTTCAACCCTGTGCAATTGTTGACTAGGTAGTGCATTTTGAGCAGACAACTACTCCAAGACCCACTTACTGTGTCATGGAGGAAGTCTGTGCTTTAGTGCAGTCTCTCTCTCTCTCTCTCTCTCTCTCTCTCTCTCTCTCTCTCTCTCTCTCTCTCTCTCTCTCTCTCTCTCTCTCTCTCTCTCTCTCTCTCTCTCTCTCTCTCTCTCTCTCTCTCTCTCTCTCTCTCTCTCTCCTCTCTCTCTCTCTCTCTCTCTCTCTCTCTCTCTCTCTCTCTCTCTCTCTCTCTCTCTCTCTCTCTCTCTCTCTCTCTCTCTCTCTCTCTCTCTCTCTCTCTCTCGTCAGTGTAGCTCACATGCAAGCCAGCATTTCTGTGATTTTGTTTGTATTATGGACAAAGTTCAGTTGTTCAGTATTGGTCACATCACTGCCAATTTAAATGCAGGGAAATGTAATAGATTTAAGTGGCAGCTTGCATTTCTTTTGTACATAGAGTTATGAAAGAAAAATAAAGTAGCTACTGTGCATTCTGGAAGTAAACAAAAAAAGAATAAGAGAACAACCTACATTCATTCACTGCTTCAATACAGAAATACATGAGTGTGTAAGTTATAGGAGTGCCAGGGTGGGGGTTCTGCAAAGGGTTGTAGTTTTGTTTCAAATGTATGTCATGCCATATAAATTATTTATCTAAAAAATTTATTTTTGTAGTTTGTACAGATGTTAGTCACTAGACTGAAGTTCTATTTTTAAAGAGTAAATATATATTATATATAATTATATCTATTGTTGCGGAGTTATTTTTTGTTGTTTTCGTTTGTTTGGTTGCTATTATTTTTGTGAGGGATGGGGGGGGGTCCACAATGAGTAGAGGGGGTTTCAGACAGACCCTGTTTTGTTTTTGTTTTTTGGAGAAAAGGGTACACTTGGAAAATGAAGGAGAGGTGTGGCAGACACTGTCCACCATGTTAAGTTTCCTTACCTTTCCTTCTTCATGTAATGATTTGAAGTTGTACTCTTTTTGTCGATGTCTAAAACACTGTGACTTCCGAAAACTATGCTCAAGAAAACCCTTGTGTGACCATTGTTTTCCCTCACCTTCTATAGGAATTTAACTAACAAAATAAATTTAAAAAAAAAGAAAATCCTATCTGTTTCCATTGGTCTTTTCTCAATCAACTCTGGTGTGTTTTTTCTGTTAGCTTCTATTAGCAAAGTCAACAGCTTTATCGCCTCCCTAGGTCATCTTACAACTTGTTAGTGACAGATCTGTTTACTGGATAAATACATAGCCCTGTTTAATAGCCCTGCTGACACGACAAGTTCTCCAGGGCCTAAAGTTTGGAACCCTCATTGGTTTGAATGGTGTCACCAATTTTTATCTTGTATTCTTTTGAACTTAACAACATGAATTGGGATATTTAGAGTACTATATAGGTAGAGAACAAGGCTATGTCAATAACTCAATTTTGACAAAAATGCAGATAGAACCTTATAGTCCCAAGATCACTAAATGTCTAAGATTGTGTCTAAGAAACGCATTCCATCAACCTTATTGTGAAGCAGTGGACACAATCCTGACCTGCTGTCTTATCTTTAGTCAATCATTCTCTTTCCAGAACTACTTAACAGTCCACTCAAGGACTCTCTCCTAGATCAAGCCAATATAACACATTTTACATACAAATCATGATTTGGTCATGGAGTAACACTATTTCCCCCTTCTGTAGGGCTAACAAATGTTGAAACTTCAACTAGTTACCATCTTTGCTGCTAGCTAGCTATTGTTTGGAGGAAAAAATAACAATGTTCAGTTACTAGTACTAGAGTAGAGAAGACTAGAAGCCTCTCTGACTTCCTGCTTCATTGTTACGACTCCAACACCACTGTCCTCCACACAACAGGCCCACCTGTGTAGATGAAAGCTGTATGCTGTAAATTCCTGTGCTTCCCACAACAACATCTCAGTTGTCAGCTACCTTGGGCCTGTCTGAATCTGATATGTCTGGGACTTTTGAAGTTACTGTCGTGCCCCTAGAGCCTTGGGAGAGGGAAGGTGGGTGAGGGGATGGCTCCTTAAGTATTAGCACACCGTGCATTACCTTCCTCAACATATTATACTGTAAAAGGAAAATAGAGCTTCAAAATGCTAGGATTCAGTCAAAATGAAGGAAATAATAAGTACTATTTTATTCCAGAGAAAAGTCCAAAATTCTTACAACTGCTACTTAAAAGCATGTATTACCAATACATTATAGTAATCATTTCAAATAACAGAATCGATGTGAAAGTGGTTATTCAAAGAGAGTGTATTGTCTACTTTCTATTTCCCATAATACTTTACATAAAAAAGTAGTAGAAAAAGTAGCAGTCACTATTTACAGCTGCACAGAAGGGCTGGTGACCAGGAAGTGGCAGAAGATGTTGCTTTCTGACCTCTATTGGTCAGTGTTGTGCTTGCTGAACTCTATGGAGTGCTTAGGACTGTGTGACTGCGCCGCACCATCTGGTTTACCTCAAATCTTGGTTTACAATTCTCCTCCAAACAGTGTCCAGGCAGCCTGTAACCTACAGGGCTCTTCTGTCTCCAACCCAGGATTCACTCTCTCTCACCCTCACAAATGTAGTTTACACCTAAATGGTTGATGGGGGAACCTGGAGTTTCCCACAGGAATGATTACATTGTAACTGTGTTTGTGACGACAGTTTTAAACACGGTAGTTGAAAATTATGTTTTTGTCTTATGGGTAAATAAAGCATGAGAAGTTAATTGAGACAATGCTTACAATATGCATGGCTGGATGCATTTAGAATGAAGTGGTAACACTCCATACTAGGGGATAAAAGCAAAACATTTTCCGGTTTGGTTCAATGAAGTTAATTTAGATAAATTTTTCAAAACAACTTGAAAGCCAAGTTTTATTTATTTTTTTTGGGGGGCGACACTGGAGGTCTAGGGGACGTGTTTCACAGCTTCCGTTGGGAAGCCCAGAGAGTTTGGTCCTGACATAGCTTTAACTGCTTCTTCCTGTGGACCTCCGTGACGTAATGTATGGTTTCAACAGAAAGCATCAGGCTGATGGTGGGAGTTGATATGGCACTGCTCATTCATGCCTGCTCCCTGCCTGGCACAGCTCTGACTGCATGGGCACTGAAGCCAAGAATCAGACTGAGTGGCACTTTGGGCAGCAGCAAAATCATGGGGGAGTTCTATTCTGTGAACTGTTCTCTCTATCACACCCGCTTCTATGAACTTTATCAAGACAGATTTGTGTTGAAGTTTGAAAAGGGGGTGGAAGGGAAGGATAGCGTGGGGGAGAAGCATGTGTGTGTGTGGGGAGAGGGGAGGCGTGGGGGAGTGAGGCTGTGCGTGTGTGTGTCCATGGGGTGGGGATGTGAGGAGGCAGGGGACAGCAGCTGGCACTAGCTGAAAGACCTTATCCCCCTTAAATAGCCAGCAATATGTGGGTGAGATAACAGCTGACATCTTTAACAACAGATAACTAGATCATGAAGGCAAAAATCAGGACCAACCAGTCTCTGTAAAGAATTGGCTGAGGAGAAAAAACACATGGGGAACAAAAGAGCTAACATGATCTGCTGTGCATCTTGGGTGGTCTGAGGATGAGTGTCCATTGTTGTTAGAATTCAATAGGGCTGATTAGTAAGAAGTGTGTGTGTGTGCGTGTGTGTGTCTACATGCACTGGAATGCTCGTTTGAGTGTGTGTGAGGGGGGGTGCTGTGTTTGCAGCAACAGTGGAAAAAAGTAGGATGAATAGAATGACCAAATGTACTAGTTGAAACATATCTCCTAAATCCTATTCCTTCTGGGATGTCTTCAATTGGATTAAGACCCCTAAAGCATTGTGAAACATTTTTAACAGAGTGAATAACTTCACTTTAAAGAGGTACAACACAAATTACTAATGCTATAGTTTTCACTGGCAATCACTATCTTAAATAATGTATAATATGCTACATATTTTATTACTAACTTAGTAGTAGTAGTAAATTAGCACAATGTAAAAGTTGATGCAATGTGCATTGTGTTTGTGCAGGCAGGCACCTATGGAATGTTGCTCCTAAAGAATGTTCCTCCATTTTGTTTCTTCTAATCAGTCGTCTGACTACACTCCATCACGCAGAGATCAATATTTACAAAATGTACGTCAAGCTTACAAATGTGTTTGCAATTTATACATTCTCTCTGACTGGATGAACAATATGAATTTCCAGGCCGGCCCCTGCAGTGTAAACATGTTTTAAATAAACAGGAACCAACGTAATGCCCTTTTAATTGATTCATTCTGGCCCGCCATGTTTACAGAAGGGCCTAAATATGAGCTCGTAATGCAAACCTAATGTTTAGAAGTGGTTTGTTTGGTTAAAACAATAACAATTTGAATGCCAGCCACATTGGGGTTGGTTGCATTGTGCTGGGGCTCCGTTTGGGGATGACAGACTAGTGAATACATGCTGGCTGCACTTTTACAAATTACACACTACATCTCAGTGTGACTGTGAAATAACATAAGACTGGGTTCTAAATTCTAAATTGGAATGGAGAATAATCACAAGGTGGCATGGCATTGTAGAGCAATCTGGAGAGGGAGAGAAGCAGAGGATTATAATTAAACACATGCAAGTGGCAGTAAAAGCTAATGAATAGTGCAGACTGGCAGGCATTTAATGTGGCCAGCTCAACATGGCATATAGCTGTGGGAGCTGCACCATATGTCCCTCGCTCTGCGCAAACATCCCAGCTCTGTCCATAAAAAAGATGCTTGAAACCAATGCTAACAGCACACTGACATGTTTCTGCACTAGGCTATTTATGTTCCTTTCTATGTTCTCCCTAGGCTAACATACCTCTCTCTCTCTGTTCTGAATCCCAAATGAATAGAATAGGATACGTTATAAGCCATAAAAGCATATGTTATATCTTTATCCTAACCATGATTTCTATAGCCTAAAAACTGCCTTGACTAATAATGTTCAGGATTGAGTCCCACACTTTTGACCAGACCCCTATGGGCACGGGTCGCAAGTAGTGCACTAAATAGGGAATCGGGTGCCATTTGGGTTTCAGTCCAGGGCTTTGGCCTGCTGTTCTGTTCTGTTCCAAAACAGAAGCCTGTCTTCTCTCTGCTCTACACTGAAGTCCTTCTTCACAGGGTGGAGTATCAAATCAAAGTTTATTGGTCGCGTACACAGATTTGCAGATATCGCACGTGGAGCGAAATGCTTGTGTTTCCAGCTCCAACAGTGCAGTAATAATACCTAGCAATACAAAACAATAGCACATAATCCAAAAAGCAAAAATAAATAAATTAATAAATATCAGAATCCGGAGTATATATGTACTGTCTACTGTGTACTGTATATAATGGTGTGTATAGACAGTATGGTCAGTATATGAATAGAAAAGGTGTGTACAGCAGTAGTTACAGTATATAGTTTGAGCTTTGACTAGAAAACAGTATGTAAACATTATTGAAGTGACCAGTGTTCAATGACTCTATGTACATAGAGCAAAGCAGTCTCTGAGGTGCAGGGTAGAGTACTGGGTGGTAGCTGGCTAGAACAATGATTAATGTTCAGGGCAGGGTACTGGGCGGCTAGTGGTGACTGTTTAACAATCTGATGGCCTGGAGATAGAAGCTGTTTATCAGGTCTCTCGGTCCCAGCTTTGATGCACCTGTACTGTCTCCTCCTTCTAGATGGTAGCGGGGTGAACAGGCCGTGGCTCAGGTGGCTGAGGTCCTTGATGATCTTCTTCACCTTCCTGTGATACCGGTTGCTGTAGATGTCCTGGAGGGCAGGCAGTGTACCCCCGATGATGCGTTGGGCTGATCGCACCACCCTCTGCAATGAGACTGAGCAACAATAGGGAAATTGTAAAAGACAGAGTGGCTCTACGGACTACTTACCACATGTAGAAAGGAGGGAAACTCTGCTCAATCATAACAGCAGCTCCAAGAAAGGCCTCTGGAGAAAGACCTTTCACATGGGGACCTACACTACTAACTCTAATACTGAGTGGATCACTGATGGTCATCAAAGTCTAACGACCGTAGTTATTAGATTAGGTCATGTTATATGTCTGTTATACTTAACTCTACACTACAGTGCATAGGAAATCATAAACATAATTTCCAAAGACTGACATTGTTTTAGGTGTTAAGGCGCTAAGCACTATGAACTGTTTTCAGCTACAGCGTAATGGTTTGACTCCAAGGTGGTTGAGTATGCTAGGCTAGAAGAGGCTACAAATCCCTAACCAAATGGTTTCATCACCTAAATCCATCAGTGGTGGGGAGTAGGTCGAGCTCTTCTAGGAGCCCAGCTTATCTAGCCCCAACCCCAGTCCAATCCCACCCCAGATTGCATGCTGCCCCTGTGGGCCTTACCACATGAAACATGGGGTCTGGGCCAAAGGCCTGTTCACAAAGATACATATGTATTTGCTATTAGCCATATTTATTAAGATTCATGAAGGGAATGCCCTTTCAAATGGGGCAAGACACATTTGTTTCCCTTTTGAGCATGACAACTAACAACCCAACCTAGAAACCTTATGTAAACCCAAAGATATAGCAGAGGGAAAGGGAATCCCTAGCCAGTTGCACAGCTGAACGCATTCAACCTAAATGTGTCTTCCGCATTTAACCTCATCGTCGCCCGGGCAGTAGGAGGTCAACGGCCATGCTCTACCTTGCCGGCTCGGGGATTAGAACCAGCAACCTTTCGATTACTGGCCCAACACTCTTAACCGCTAGGCTATCTGCCGCCCCATAAAGGACTCGAGACTTCACATATCACTCCCATGCTGTAAATAGGATCTTCAGTAAACGTGTTGCTATAATTTGTGGTGTGTAGGGAAGACATATCTCCTGAATTAAGTAGTGTAGGCCTAATTCAATGTACAGTGGGGAAAAAAAGTATTTAGTCAGCCACCAATTGTGCAAGTTCTCCCACTTAAAAAGATGAGAGAGGCCTGTAATTTTCATCATAGGTACACGTCAACTATGACAGACAAAATGAGAAAAAAAAATCCAGAAAATCACATTGTAGGATTTTTAATGAATTTATTTGCAAATTATGGTGGAAAATAAGTATTTGGTCAATAACAAAAGTTTCTCAATACTTTGTTTTATACCCTTTGTTGGCAATGACACAGGTCAAACGTTTTCTGTAAGTCTTCACAAGGTTTTCACACACTGTTGCTGGTATTTTGGCCCATTCCTCCATGCAGATCTCCTCTAGAGCAGTGATGTTTTGGGGCTGTCGCTGGGCAACACAGACTTTCAACTCCCCTCCAAAGATGTTCTATGGGGTTGAGATCTGGAGACTGGCTAGGCCACTCCAGGACCTTGAAATGCTTCTTACGAAGCCACTCCTTCGTTGCCCGGGCGGTGTGTTTGGGATCATTGTCATGCTGAAAGACCCAGCCACGTTTCATCTTCAATGCCCTTGCTGATGGAAGGAGGTTTTCACTCAAAATCTCACGATACATGGCCCCATTCATTCTTTCCTTTACACGGATCAGTCGTCCTGGTCCCTTTGCAGAAAAACAGCCCCAAAGCATGATGTTTCCACCCCCATGCTTCACAGTAGGTATGGTGTTCTTTGGATGCAACACAGCATTCTTTGTCCTCCAAACACGACGAGTTGAGTTTTTACCAAAAAGTTATATTTTGGTTTCATCTGACCATATGACATTCTCCCAATCCTCTTCTGGATCATCCAAATGCACTCTAGCAAACTTCAGACGGGCCTGGACATGTACTGGCTTAAGCAGGGGGACACGTCTGGCACTGCAGGATTTGAGTCCCTGGCGGCGTAGTGTGTTACTGATGGTAGGCTTTGTTACTTTGGTCCCAGCTCTCTGCAGGTCATTCACTAGGTCCCCCCGTGTGGTTCTGGGATTTTTGCTCACCGTTCTTGTGATCATTTTGACCCCACGGGGTGAGATCTTGCGTGGAGCCCCAGATCGAGGGAGATTATCAGTGGTCTTGTATGTCTTCCATTTCCTAATAATTGCTCCCAGTTGATTTCTTCAAACCAAGCTGCTTACCTATTGCAGATTCAGTCTTCCCAGCCTGGTGCAGGTCTACAATTTTGTTTCTGGTGTCCTTTGACAGCTCTTTGGTCTTGGCCATAGTGGAGTTTGGAGTGTGACTGTTTGAGGTTGTGGACAGGTGTCTTTTATACTGATAACAAGTTCAAACAGGTGCCATTAATACAGGTAACGAGTGGAGGACAGAGGAGCCTCTTAAAGAAGAAGTTACAGGTCTGTGAGAGCCAGAAATCTTGCTTGTTTGTAGGTGACCAAATACTTATTTTCCACCATAATTTGCAAATAAATTCATTAAAAATCCTACAATGTGATTTTCTTGATTTTCTTTTCTCAATTTGTCTGTCATAGTTGACGTGTACCTATGATGAACATTACAGGCCTCTCTCATCTTTTTAAGTGGGAGAACTTGCACAATTGGTGGCTGACTAAATATTTTTTTCCCCCACTGTATGTATGACATGTGAAATCTCTATCATTGCTTTTTGTAACTACTGGTCAAACAAATAGTATGTGGTTGCACCTGTGTGTACCATGCTGACAATTTTTTTTTTTTTATAAACATAGCCACCTGGGCAAACCTACACTAAAATGGGATGTGGTTGAGCAAATGTGGATGGATGGTGGCAGTCAATTCAATAAGATGTGCATACAGTGCATCATTCTTGAGAACTGACGTATAAATAAATGAAAATAACATCTTAGCATTCATGTTTCAGGCAAAATTATACAAATGGACTTCATTGTGTAAAGAAACAGGTAATTTCAGGGTAGGCTACAAATTCCGAGTATACACAGATTTTCTGGCATGCAGTTTTCACAGATTGTCAGAAGAAACAGTCCACTCATTTTCTTTATTTAATCCCACTGAAAGATTGTATGAGTGGCCAACGTCATAACAGCCCTTGTATGGCTCCCCTGGTTGCAGTTAGACTGACCTCTACTGGTTAAACAGTAGAATACATTATGAAACTCAGCACCCATTATTTACCAAAAACAGAGCCAATATTATTTCCAGCCAGGCAATTGCAATAACAGAACAAAAAGCTCTAGAGATTTGTTTTACTAAAAGTGTTAAGAGAATGTGACTAAGGTAAACAATCTTGTGTTAATCAACCAAATAAAACATGGTTTAATTTCATTGTAGGTTAAGACAATACACATATAGGAATCAAAATGATGCTTTCAGTCCCATTTTCGGCTTATGTATCCATAACTGGGTCCATTAAAGGATCAGCTTGGTGTATAGTGCTGCAGACAGACAGGACTAATGTTGATAGACACATACAGGCTCTTGTTCAGATAACAAACACCATAGAGACAGACAGAGCAGTCCTGAGAGGATGACAAAAGGAGATAGTCAGAGGGAACAAGGGAAGGAGGCAGGAAGAAAATAAAAACAAGGGCTGGCCGGCGCTCCGCTCTCCTCCGATGGACTAACTCGCTGGGTGGTTTGTCTGTTTATTTAGTCTGTAGAGGTGATGGGAACTGAGCAGCAGCCACTGCCAATTTTCTTTGCACAGAGAAAATATTCATGTGGACAGCTGGAATCCAGGGAGCAGTCCAAATGTGCATCCCAAATGGCACCAATGGGGCACTGGTCAAAGGTAGTGCACTATAAAGTGAATGGGGTTCTATTTGGGATGCATCCAAACAGTCTCAGGGCCAAGAGATACAAGCCCCAGCTCACATGAAACACAGCTCCACATTCAAATCTCAGCATCTTTCAGAGGCAGTTGGCTTTTTTACACCCTCAAAAATTCAGGAAAATCAGGAATTTGAAAGGACACACAAGGGGATTTGGCAAAGTAATTAACAATTCAGAAGCAGAAATTATCAGTGTTGTGAAATAGTAGATAAGGGTGAATTAAGGTCTGAAACATGAGCCTATTATCACCTTTTAAAAATGACAAAGATTAAAAGATGTACTGCAACTGCTAGTCTCATATCTGATTGTGTGAAGTAAATGCAGTAGGTTGAGGTTCTCTGTTAATCCACTATACAAATGAATAAACGTGCCTTTATAAAAACTACATTGAACATCACTATAGAGAACATCAGGGCTGTTCCTGATATCGCTGTATTTTACATAACAAAAGTGAACAATATGCTATCAAATGACTGAAGCACACAGCTGAGGGGGAGCAAAAAATTCAATTAAATTCTGAAACCCTGTTCAGCACTAGATGGACATCAAGAATGAGCTATATAACTTTCAACAAGTTGATGTGGCTACGTGCGGTCTGTGTAACAAATTGTTTTCTAGCCGATAAAAAAAAATTAACTCAAAAAGGCAGAGCTGCATGTCATCACAAACAAGGAAATAATAAAAACTGTGCTCGTTAACCATTATTGAGAGTTCAAAGAAAAGTTTGCATTTGCGGTATATACAAGGCCATTGCAAAGTGTTTCACATAGCACTTGCCTGTGAGAATGGGCAGACAAGACTGCTGGTTGGGGGAGGGTTGGTTTGGGAGAAGGGAGGGGAGTACCACCCAGTGAGATGGGGGTGGGGGTTGTGCTCATAGGAAACAGTTGTGCTGCATGCAAGGCCTCACACCATGCTGTGGGGCCACCCAGTTGCCAGCAGAATGCTTATTTTTATCCTTTGGGGAAAATTGTTCAGTGTGATATGTTTATTAGGGCTTTGATATGTCATGTGTCAGCTTTTGCTTGCAGGGTATGTGTATACACAAGTTGGGCTTGTGTATAGTAGAGGTTTGGGGTCAAGGAGGAGGAAGAAAGGGAGGTAAAAAAAAGCCCCCACAGAGTGCTAGGCAGATGTGCACGGGTCATCCTCCAGTGGTCTCTCTGTTGATGTCATGGGGCTAGAATGCAGCTCCATGGTAGGGCATGTATACAAACACAGGAAACACATTTAAACTTCTTGAAGGAAATTAAACAGCATCAGGCAAATGGTTGGTTGATAAATGCAACAAAATAACATACCGGTAAAGACCTTTATTATATTCATAAATCATTTAAATGTTGGACAAATCTCCAGTTTGAATACAAATCAATTTAAAACATGAATTGTTAACATACTTTCATGGACATTTATGGTATGTAGTGAGAGGCTGTTTTCTTTCATTTACCATTAATTAAAGTTAGCGGAAGGGAATTTATGCCCAATTGAACCCTTGCACAATGGTTAATAGTTATTGCATGAGAAAACAACTCCATGAAACTTATTAGAAAAATATGTCCAAGTGAACAAGTTGAGTGGCTGTCCCTCTCAGCAATAACCTGATTTGGGTGACATCCTTGCCAGTCGCTCTCCATCAATGGCAGACTGCAATGCCAGGACTGTGTCTGTAAAAAATAAAAAATAATAATCAGCCAAGGCCAGAGTTAGAAAAGCTAGAGGATGCACTTGGGATCAACCTTGACTTCAGACCTCAGGTTAGGCTGAGAATTTTTGTTGTTGATGGAATTACAAAATGTAGCTGGTTTCTTAACACATCCACACACCCAGTAATTTTCTTGCATAGTCCACAATATCTGTCACCCCAGCCTCAATGTCATATGATGGCATCTCCATTGGCTTGAGAATATTACTGGCTCCCTGTACAACAGAAAACAAGAAAACAAAGACAGTGAACTTAGTCATTCAAAAAAAGTGTCATTACACAGTATCATTTTAACACTACGGTTATTTGTTATTTCCAGTCCAGTTGCAGTGCTTGACATGAACTTATCAGCAACTTGTTCTTTGGACAAGTAGGATAGATTTTTTACTTGTCCGAAAGCTCAAGTCACTTGCCCCCAACCAAAAAGTTGACTGAAAATTGTGTTGTATGATGCAAGGAACCACTACACAGAACAACCTTCATTATTGTCACTGGTGTTGACAATGGAAAGCTGCTGCTCTCTGATCCCATGTATTATATCTCCTGCCGTTGAGGCCTTGAGGAAGGCACTTAACCCCCCCAAAGTAAAACACTGCACTGACAGGCTACTGTATAAAACACGTGGTCCATCAACCCTCCATCTGGAGAGCTACTGGTTGTGCAGGCTTTTTATCCAACCCTGCTTAAACACAGACTCAGCTCATCTGTTGAGCAGCTGATTTGTTTTTTTAGTGGTGTGTTCAAGCAGGGCTGGAGCAAAAGCCTGCACACCCAGTAGCTCTCCTGGATTCTCCAGGAGGAGGGTTGGCCACCCTGCAACATTATTTTACAACGAAGTACTTTTTGTCTTTATAAAAGTACTTAATAAAAGTACTTTGTCTTTATAAAATAATTCCCTCATTCAATGAACTAGTGATCAAATGGCTAATGTGGACGAGGTAGCTAACAAAGACGTTTATCTATTGGTAAGGTTAAAATATTCAGTGTTCATGGGAGATCTTGACAGCATAGGAGATACTTGTCAGTTAGGCTATTCTAAGAATATTTGTTAACTTTGTCAGAATTACATGGCCAGTATTCAATAGAGGAGAACCCTAGCCAATTTTGAGTGCTTGAGAGACTGTTTTAGAACCGCAGTATGCAGCATTGGTTTCATCAACTGTGTGTTGGCCATTTGCAGTTATACACTAGTGCCGGTGAAAAGTTATTTTAAGACATCGGACATGACATTAAAGCATGCTAATAGTTATCTAGCGAGATAGTCAATTCAAAACATTGTGTAGTTTGGCTGGTAATCTAGTTAGTCTGTTGTATGTCATTATTTTACCCGCTGTGCAAAATGTCTCTCTTGCTCTCTCCTCTGGCAACGGCGCACTGGCTCACACACAGGTGATGCACACACCATGACTTTTCCAGGATTTTCATTGCTAACCAAAAATGTGCTATAACTGGGCAAATGACTCACTAGCAATTATCAACAAATGTGCAATTGCGGCTAGGCTGATTTTCATCTCAAAAACGCATCTCACAACTGCATGATTGAAAGACAGCTCATGCCTGTCAATGTAGGCCTACAATAATTACATTCCAATGCGCTCTGCAGAGATTGGGAGGACAGTGAGCAAAACATCGCATCTGGAGGACACTGATCCAATTATGATCGGAGTAGCCTAATTGTTTGATAGTGAATTTTGCATGTTACTTAAAAAAAAATATATACTTGTCCACTCAGACAACTTAAATCTATAATCTGCTTGTCCAAATATTTATTTTACTTGCCCCGGACAAGCGTTAATGTCGAGCCCTGCAGTTGCATCAAATTATATTGCAATTCTAGGTTCAGAATATGTCAGACAAGGAGTCTTTGGGACATAGATATAGGTATACCATCAACTCCTCGTGTACCCTTTCCTCCAGCTCAGAAACCTGGGATATGGCCTCGTACACCTGGGATATGGCCTCGTACACATCGGTCATGGGCACAATGGAGTCCTGCAAAGAAGATCAGAAGTCAATAACATGCCCACTTTAGCACTTGATACTACAGTGGTTCCCAAACTGGGGGGCGCGCCATCTAGGAACTCAGTCCGGCTTTAAAACGTACTCTTGAAAGTTGTAATAGTAGAATGCACAAGGAGCAATTTAGAAATTGGGTAGTGCATCATCAGTTCCTCTTGTCGTGTTAGTCATTGAATACCTTCGAGAGCTATTTATTACTTGTCAGAAATGTCCAGATCAACTAGCCCATGTCAGCTAACTGTGTTTATTTAGGTTTTTTAGCCCACATATATTGTAATGTTTTTGTCACCAAAATATCACATGAATACACATTAGACATGGCAAAATGTATAGAATTAAAAATAAAATTAGCTTTAAACCTGCAAAATTCTCTCCAGCAACAAGAGGGGTGTGAACAGTTTGTGTCATGAACAGTGCTTGTGCCCATAGAAATTGACATGGCGCATGCACGGGGGGGTTGCGGGATGTTCCTCAATGCTGGAAGGGGAGCCCCCCCCGAGTTAAAAAGTGTGGGAACATCTGCTATGACACACTGAAGAACAGGAAGTATCTGGTCTGAATTTTTTTTTTTTTAACAAATGTATGCACTCACTAACTGTAAGTCACTCTGGATAAGAGCATCTGCTAAATGACTAAAATGTAAAAATGTAAAATCTCTTTTAAAAAACTTTATTAGCACAGTCTGTCCCCTGAGGACCAATCAGTGCTAAGCAACTAAACAGGCGAGGAGCATCCTATTCCCTATATAGCACTCTACTTTTGACCAGGGCCCATGGTCTTTTGATCTCACCTCTTCTGATGAAGAGCTGTCCTCAACTTCCATCTCAATCTTCTTGGGAAGATCAGCATCATTCACCTTTGACGTCCCGTTCAGCTCCTTCACTCTATGACAACAAATTTGTTTTACATTTAGGCTTACTACTGGAAAAACAACAAAATAATAAGAATAATATCCATTGATTGTTTTGACGGTACCTGGCTGCATAGCGTAGTGTGTTTACAGTGGAATCGCATGAGGACATTCCAGGAGACACCATTGCAATCTGGAAAATAAGAAAACCAACCAACATTATACCCAATATTAGGTCTACCTTCTAGTAATGTAGAGAGAGGGAAGGTCATTGATGTCTGAAACGTCAATCTTTTAACTTTGCTTAAATAAAACAATGAGTCAAAAAAAATGGTGAGCACCTTTTCCTTTTCAAGAGAGGGGGAACAACCACAGCTTAGCCTGGTCCCAGATCTGTTGGTGCTCTTGACAACTCCATTGCTATCATTATCAAGCACATGTGCCTCTAGAGCTAAAGCCCAAAGAAAGGAGACAAGCCTTACCATGCATGTCCTGGAGTTCTCTCCGATGAAGGAGTCTCGGAGCACCTGTGTCAGCTTGCTCATCCTGAAGGGGATGTGGTGGCTGTCCATCCCCAAGGAGCGAATGCATTCCTACAGGGAGAGGAGGGAGCAAGCAGCGTTAAGACCAGGGGTGTCAAACATACAGATCCCACTAAATCCGGCACGTGGGTGGTTTGGGCCCAAAAATGTAAACATTTGTTTTTTAAATAGAGAAAAACGATCTCAATCGACACTGAAATGACTAAAACCTAGGGATGTGCATCTTTCCCTTTCAAGACAATTCGATACGTACCTAGGTACATAAGCTCCGATACGATGCAGGAACGATTGGTTTGAAATGATTCAGTGCGATTTGGTTTGATTAGAGAACTAATCGATGTGATTCGGTTCGATATGATTCGATGCAGTAACGCATTCATTTTCCATTCCAAATTCAAATCTGCTGATGGAGCTCCTAAACTGGGCCTCCCCGAGCTGGATCTGTCGGAGCTGACTTCTGGGTGTGCGTAAATGATGCATGTCTATGGTGTATATTACTCTATGTAGGCACCTGATCTGAGCCCACTACCACCAAAAAAATGTGAATAGAAGTTTTGTAACATCTTAATCTATTTTCTGACCTATGCATGCTACATTTGGATAGGTTTGGGGTCAGCGGACCGATGTAGTCATATCTTAAAACGTCTGACTCGGGAACGACGCGTATCGGTGAATCGTTACATCCAAACTAAAACCTAATTGTAACTGTGTAGAAATAAATTGACCCACATTTATATAGTATCTTCAGTCATCGAAACGAAAGCTAGACAGTCCAGGAGCATAAAATAATTCCCCAAAAGATGGATAGAGGAAAATCTTTAGCAAAATTGGACAGCAAGGAAATATACTAGAGCCAGATAATTCCACCGAGTCAATAAATGACAGAAAAGGGGAATCTCATGCTTATCTGAACACTTGTGGCCATTATCATGTGTCATTAATTTCACAATGTAAGAAATCAACATTTTAACATTATTGGACAATTGCGCTTTTAGAAGGCAATTTATGAGAATTCAGTGTAATTTTCTTTTACTTTTCCATTTCTCTGCGTAAAACAGTATATATCGGCAGATCTATTGTATCGGAAAGTTGTCCCCCCCAAAAAAAAATCGGACCCCCAAAAAAAATATTGGTCAGGCTCTACTCTGGACCTCGGGGAAGACCGAATGCGGCCTGCAAGGCAAAACGAGTTTGACACCCCTGTTTTAGAGTGAGTGAGTAATGAGCTGCAGCTCACAGCTTGGTTACATTTACAATGAGGGAAAAAATTATTTGATCCCCTGCTGATTTTGTGCGTTTGCCCACTGACAAAGAAATGGTCAGTCTATAATTTTAATGGTAGGTTTATTTGAACAGTGAGAGAAAAGAATAACAAAAAAATCCAGAAAAATGCATGTCAAAAATGTTATAAATTGATTTGCATTTTAAATGAGGGAAATAAGTATTTGACCCCCTCTCAATCAGAAAGATTTCTGGCTCCCAGGTGTCTTTTATACAGGTAACGAGCTGAGATTAGGAGCACACTCTTAAAGGGAGTCCAGCTAATCTCAGTTTGTTACCTGTATAAAAGACACCTGTCCACAGAAACAATCAATCAGATTCCAAACTCTCCACCATGGCCAAGACCAAAGAGCTCTCCAAGGATGTCAGGGACAAGATTGTACACCTAAACAAGGCTGGAATGGGCTACAAGACCATCGCCAAAGCAGCTTGGTGAGAAGGTGACAACAGTTGGTGCGATTATTCGCAAATGGAAGAAACACAAAATAACTGTCAATCTCCCTCGGCCTGGGGCTCCATGCAAGATCTCACCTCGTGGAGTTGCAATGATCATGAGAACGGTGAGGAATCAGCCCAGAACTACACAGGAGGATCTTGTCAATGATCTCAAGGCAGCTGGGACCATAGTCACCAAGAAAACAATTGGTAACACACTACGCCGTGAAGGACTGAAATCCTGCAGCGCCCGCAAGGTCCCCCTGCTCAAGAAAACACATATACATGCCCGTCTGAAGTTTGCCAATGAATATCTGAATGATTCAGAGGAGAACTGGGTAAAAGTGTTGTGGTCAGATGAGACCAAAATGGAGATCTTTGGCATCAACTCAACTCGCCGTGTTTGGAGGAGGAGGAATGCTACCTATGACCCCAAGAACACCATCCCCACCGTCAAACATGGAGGTGGAAACATTATGCTTTGGGGGTGTTTTTCTGCTAAGGGGACAGGACAATTTCACCGCATCAAAAAGACGATGGACGGGGCCATGTACTGTCAAATCTTGGGTGAGAACCTCCTTCCCTCAGCCAGGGCATTGAAAATGGGTCGTGGATGGGTATTCCAGTATGACAATGACCCAAAACACACGGCCAAGACAACAAAGGAGTGGCTCAAGAAGAAGCATATTAAGGTCCTGGAGTGGCCTAGCCAGTCTCCAGAGCTTAATCCCATAGAAAATCTGTGGAGGGAGCTGAAGGTTCGAGTTGCCAAACGTCAGCCTCGAAACCTTAATGACTTGGAGAAGATCTGCAAAGAGGAGTGGGACAAAATCCCTCCTGAGATGTGTGCAAACCTGGTGGCCAACTACAAGAAACGTCTGACCTCTGTGATTGCCAACAAGGGTTTTGCCACCACGTACTAAGTCATGTTTTGCAGAGGGGTCAAATACTTATTTCCCTCATTAAAATGCTAATCAATTTATACATTTTTTTACATGCATTTTTCTGGATTCTGATGTTGTTATTCTGTCTCTCACTGTTCAAATAAACCTACCATTAAAATTATAGACTGATCATTTCTTTGTCAGTGGGCAAACGTACAAATTCAGCAGGGGATCAAATACTCTTTTCCCTCACTGTAGAAAGAATTAGCTCCTCACTGAATATTCTCAAATCATACACATTTAAACTCTTATTTTGAGGTCAAAAGATATTGTTACATTGATACCACTGGTGACATTGCCAACACATTTCTGAAGGGTTTTGCTGTACATACAGGTGGTGTATGCCTGCTATATGATTATATTCACTAGGCACAAAATGGAGGGACTAACTGAACATGTCCAATAAACATTTTCCGTTGCAGAATGTTTTGCTACCACGTGTGCACTAAGCTAGTAGTTGTAGACAGTAGTTGTATTCACCTTGAGAGCGAGCAGGCTGCGGTTGATCTCGGCCGTCTCTACGAGGGTCTGTCTGTCACTGCTGCGAACGTCAATACCCCTCTCGTTCCCCGCCAGGTCCACCAGGGAGAACTTCCCGTGCACCTGCTTCCTCCTCCGCAGGATCACCTGCAGGATGGCGTGGGAGCGAGACGAGTTGGCGTTGGCTGATGTCTGGCCAGAAGTCCTGAGAAAGAGAGGTGTATCAGATCGTTATTCACAAGTTATTCACTACGCTAAAGTTAAGAGATATTGGCAGGGGTGAAAATAAAGTGGTCTGGTACGGCATCCCGGCAAAATAAATAGTGGGGGTACGTTGTACCAGTAAAACATGAGCCCATCAGAATAATGAAAACAAAATGTCAAGAAAACTGTAGTTTATTACACCATTATTTATCATGAAAAATGTGCGAATGGACTTGAAAGGTGGTATAGCCTACGCTCCAAATTGCGATGTGGTTAGACGAGAACATTGACATTTTGCCAAGGCAGAGATGAGTGGCGGAAACCGAACGGGGACAGCAGTGGAGGCATTAATTCTGGCCTAATGACAGTTGACAAATGTCTTTACACTTGGTGTTTTGTGTAACATTTGTCTCTTTCCATTCACCTATTTTTCGGAGGCTTGAAATATGTTGTGAGTGGAGAAACTTGCACGGGTAGCCTAGTAAAGGAGCCCTTTGAAGTGATTGACAATCAGATGAAAACGATGTGACTGGTAATACATTGGTAACACATTTTAAAAGTCAAATGACAAATCTTTATGACTAGGACCACAGAGATGCTATTGAATTAATAGGGATTCTAAATATAACTATGATTAGGCCCCACGGCAGGCCCCGCCCATTAGGCAGGATTAGGCAGCCACCTAGAGCGGCAGTTTGACGAGGGCGGCATTTTCCGAGCTAAACTGACCAAGACGCACCTTCAACAACACATAACACATCACATTATTCTGCCCAAAAACAATGCACCTCCATCAACACTCCATCAAATTAATTTAACATGGGCTAAATGATGTAGCCTACAGTTGAAAGTAGTACCGCATGTGGTTTTTCTGTAGCCCATAGACTGGAGACCACATGTATTACAATGTCATGAGACACTTTTTAAATCATTACCTTATGAGGAGCTAGTGCAGGTGAAAGTCAACTAAAAAGGCAAACATCAGCTTTGGAGCGGATGCAGAATAATCAAACCGAGGTGGACAGCAAATGGTGCTGAAAATAATTCATTTAAACAACCGTCTTCATTTTCATTTTGACTTCACTAACAAGAGGGCTTTGTTGGAGCTTATTTCTTCCTATAAAATAACAAAATGAGGCAGGCCTACCTGTTTGACAGACACAATTATGCTATCCATAAATTTGTCAGTAGCCAAAATCCGCCAATACTATCACCATGCACTCCGTATAGTCTGAGAAGGACTGGGTGTGTTTGGTTAAAACCAGGGCTCAAATTGAGTGAGGGTATACCATACCCTTTCTAAAGAAAAAGGCAAAAAGGATAGGCCTACCAATTGTTAACTTTATATTTATGTATAAATAAAAAGTATCCAGATAATATAAAGTGTATACTTTCTGGGTGATTTAAATATTGACTGGCTTTCATCAGGCTGCCCACTCAAGAGAAAGCTTCAAACCGTAACCAGTGCCTGCAACCTGGTTCAGGTTATCAGTCAACCTACCAGGGTGGTTATAAACAGTACAGTATTGATCATATCTTTACTAATGCTGCAGAGATTTGTTTGAAAGCAGTATCCAAATCCATTGGATGTAGTGATCACAATATAGTAGCCATATCTAGGAAAACCAAAGTTCCAAAGGCTGGGCTGGGCCTAATACAGTGTATAAGAGATCATACAATACGTTTTGTAGTGATTCCTATGTTGTTGATGTAAAGAATATATGTTGGTCCGTGGAGTGTAATGAGGAGCAAACAGACACTGCACTTGACACATTTATGAAATTGCTTAATCCAGTTACTAATAAGCATGCACCCATTTTTTTATTTCACCTTTATTTAACCAGGTAAGCCAGTTGAGAACAAGTTCTCATTTACAACTGCGACCTGGCCAAGATAAAGCAAAGCAGTGCGATAAAAACAACAGAGATACATATGGGGTAAACAAAACAAAGTCAAAAATACAACAGAAAATATATATATACAGTGTGTGCAAATGTAGCAAGTTATGGAGGTAAGGCAATAAATAGGCCATAGTGCAAAATAACAATTTTGTATTAACACTGGAATGATAGTGCAAATGTGCAAGAGATGTGCAAGAGATGATGTGCAAATAGAGATACTGGGGTGCAAATGAGAAAAATAAATAACAATATGGGGATGAGGTAGTTGGGTGGGCTAATTTCAGTTGGGCTGTGTACAGGTGCAGTGATCGGTAAGGTGCTCTGACAACTGATGCTTAAAGTTAGTGAGGGAGATAAGAGTCTCCAGCTTCAGAGATTTTTGCAGTTCGTTCCAGTCATTGGCAGCAGAGAACTGGAAGGCATGGTGGCCAAAGGAGGTGTAGGCTTTGGGGATGACCAGTGAGATATACCTGCTGGAGCGCATACTACGGGTGGGTGTTGCTATGGTGACCAATGAGCTAAGATAAGGCGGGGATTTGCCTAGCAGTGATTTATAGATGACCTGGAGCCAGTGGGTTTGGCGACGAATATGTAGTGAGGACCAGCCAACAAGAGCGTACAGGTCACAGTGGTGGGTAGTATATGGGGCTTTGGTGACAAAACGGATGGCACTGTGATAGACTACATCCAATTTGCTGAGTAGAGTGTTGGAAGCTATTTTGTAAATGACATCGCCAAAGTCAAGGATCGGTAGGATAGTCAGTTTAACGAGGGTATGTTTGGCAGCATGAGTGAAGGAGGCTTTGTTGCGAAATAGGAAGCAGATTCTAGATTTAACTTTGGATTGGAGATGCTTAATGTGAGTCTGGAAGGATAGTTTACGGTCTAACCAGACACCTAGGTATTTGTAGTTGTCCACATACTCTAGGTCAAACCCGCCGAGAGTAGTGATTCTAGTCGGGCGGGCGGGTGCCAGCAGCGTTCGATTGAAGAGCATGCATTTAGTTTTACTTGTGTTTAAGAGCAGTTGGAGGCTACGGAAGGAGTGTTGTATGGCATTGAAGCTCGTTTGGAGGTTTGTTAACACAGTGTCCAATGAAGGGCCAGATGTATACAAAATGGTGTCGTCTGCGTAGAGGTGGATCTGAGAGTCACCAGCAGAGAAAAGAGTCAGCCTGAGAATTGAACCCTGTGGCACCCCCATAGAGACTGCCATAGGTCCAGACAACAGGCCCTCCGATTTGACACATTGAACTCTTATCTGAAAAGTAGTTGGTGAACCAGGCGAGGCAGTCATTTGAGAAACCAAGGCTATTTAGTCTGCCAATAAGAATGCGGTGGTTGACAGAGTTGAAAGCCTTGGCCAGGTCGATGAAGACGGCTGCACAGTACTGTCTATTATCGATCGCGGTTATAATATCGTTTAGGACCTTGAGCGTGGCTGAGGTGCACCCATGACCAGCAAGTTGCAGCGGAGGGTGCAGAGCTGGTGGCCGGGGTAGTGGTAGCCAGGTGGAAAGCACGGCCAGCCGTAGCAAAATGCTTGTTGAAATACTCCATTATTGTAGATTTATCGGTAGTGACAGTGTTTCCTAGCCTCAGTGCAGTGGGCAGCTGGGAGGAGGTGCTCTTATTCTCCATGGACTTTACAGTGTCCCAAAACTTTTTGGAGTTAGTGCTACAGGATGCAAATTTCTGTTTGAAAAAGCTAGCCTTTGCTTGTGTATATTGGTTCCTAACTTCCCTGAAAAGTTGCATATCGCGGGGGCTATTCGATGCTAATGCAGTACGCCACAGGATGTTTTTGTGCTGGTCAAGGGCAGTCAAGTCTGAGGAGAACCAGGGGCTATCTCTGTTCTTAGTTCTGAATTTTTTGAAATGGGGCATGCTTATTTAAGATTGAGAGGAAAGCACTTTTAAAGAAAATGACTAAAAACTTAAATCCCTGTGGATTGATGAGGAATTGAAAGATTGTATGGTTGAGAGGGATGAGGCAAAAGGAATGGCAAATAAGTCTGGCTGCACAACCGATTGGCATGTGACTAAATTGAATAAAAAGAAGAAACACACTATGAAACAAGGATAAATGACATAAATAATGATAGTAAAAAGCTTTGGAGCGCCTTAAAATCAATTTTGGGAAAAAAGGCAAACTCGGCTCCATCATTCATTGAATCAGATTGCTCATTCAATCACAAAACCAACTGCTATTGCCAACTACTTTAATCATTTTTTCATTGGCAAGATCAGCAAACTTAGGCATAACATGCCAGCAACAATTGCTGACACTACACATCCAAGTACACTACCATTCAAAAGTTTGGGGTCACTTAGAAATGTCCTTGTTTTCCATGAAAGCATACATGAAATGAGTTAGAATAGGAAATGTAGTCATTGACAAGGTTAGAAATAATTATTTTTAATTGAAATAATAATTGTGTCCTTCAAACTTTGCTTTCGTCAAAGAATCCTCCATTTGCAGCAATTACAGCCTTGCAGACTTTGGCATTCTAGTTGTCAATTTGTTGAGGTAATCTGAAGAGATTTCACCCCATGCTTCCTGAAGCACCTCCTACAAGTTGGACTGGCTTCATGGGCACTTCTTACGTACCATACGGTCAAGCTGCTCCCACAACAGCTCAATAGGGTTGAGATCCGGTGACTGTGCTGGCCACTTCATTATAGACAGAATACCAGCTGACTACTTCTTCCCTAAATAGTTATTGCATAGTTTGGAGCTGTGCTTTGGGTCATTGTCCTGTTGTAGGAGGAAATTGGCTCCAATCAAGCGCCGTCCACAGGGTATGGGGCATGGCGTTGCAAAATGGAGTGATAGCCTTCCTTCTTCAATATCCCTTTTACCCTGTACAAATCTCCCACTTTACCACCACCAAAGCACCCCCAGACCATCACATTGCCTCCACCATGCTTGACAGATGGCATCAAGCACTCCTCCAGCATCTTTTAATTTGGTCTGCGTCTCACAAATGTTATTCTTTGTGATCCGAACACCTCAAACTTTGATTCGTCTGTCCATAACACTTTTTTCCAATCTTCCTCTGTCCAGTGTCTGTGTTCTTTTGCCCATCTTAATATTTTATTTTTATTGGCCAGTCTGAGATGGGTTTTTTTTTTTTTCAACTCTGCCTAAAAGGTCAGCATCCCGGAGTCGCCTCTTCACTGTTGACGTTGAGACTGGTGTTTTGCGGGTACTATTTAATTAAGCTGACAGTTGAGGACCTGTGAGGCGTCTGTTTCACAAACTCGACACTAATGTATTTGTCCTCTTGCTCAGTTGTGCACCGGGGCCTCCCACTCTTTCTATTCTGGTTAGAGCCAGTTTGCGCTGTTCTGTGAAGGGAGTAGTACACAGCGTTGTAGGAGATCTTCAGTTTCTTGGCAATTTCTCGCATGGAATAGCCTTCATTTCTCAGAACAAGAACAGACTGACGAGTTTCAGAAGAAAGTTCTTTGTTTCTGGCCATTTTGAGCCTGTAATCGAACCAACAATTGCTGATGCTCCAGATACTCAACTAGTCTCAAGAAGGCCAGTTTTATTTCTTCTTTAAAATCAGCACAACAGTTTTCAGCTGTGCTAACATAATTGCAAAAGGGTTTTCTAATGATCAATTAGCCTTTTAAAATGATAAATTTGGATTAGCAAACACAACGTGCCATTGGAACACAGGACTGATGGTTGCTGATGAATGGGCCTCTGTACGCCTATGTAGATATTCCATTACAATTCAGCCGTTTCCAACTACAATAGCCATTTACAACATTAACAATGTCTACACTGTATTTCTGATCAATTTTATGTTATTTTAAAAAGGACAAAAAAAATAGCTTCTCTTTCGAAAACAAGGACATTTCTAAGTGACCCCAAACTTTTGAACGGTAGTATATATCTGACCAAATTATGAAAGACAAGCATTGTAATTTGGAATTCCGTAAAGTGAGTGTGGAAGAGGTGAACAAATTGTTGTTGTCTATTAACAATGACAAGCCACCGGGGTCTGAGAACTTGGATGGAAAATTGCTGAGGATAATAGCGGACGATATTGCCACTCCTATTTGCTATATTTTCAATTTAAGCCTACTAGAATGGGTGTGCTCCCAGGCTTGGAGGGAAGCAAAAGTCATTCCACTACCTAAGAACACTAAAGCACTCTTTACTGGCTCAAACAGCCGACCAGTTAGCCTGTTACCAACCCTTAGTAAACTATCGGAAAAAACCTGTTTGACCAGATACAATGCTATTTGACTGTAAACAAATTGACAAACTTTCAGCATGCTTATAGAGAAGGACATTCAACAAGCACAGCACTTACACAAATTACTGATGATTGGCTGAGAGAAATTGATGATAAAAAAAATTGTGGGGGCTGTTTTGTTAGACTTCAGTGCAGCTTTTGACATTATCGATCAAAATCTGCTGCTGCTGGAAAAACGTATGTGTTATGGCTTTACACCCCCTGCTATATTGTGGACAAAGAGTTACTTGTCTAACAGAACACAGAGGGTGTGCTTTAATGGAAGCCTCTCAAACATAATCCAGGTAGAATCAGGAATTCCCCAGGGCAGCTGTCTAGGCCCCTTGCTTTTTTCCATCTTTACTAACGACATGCCACTGGCTTTGAGTAAAGCCAGTGTGTCTATGTATGCGGATGACTCAACACTATACACATCAGCTACTACAGCAACACTTAACAAAGAGTTGAAGTTAGTTTCGGAATGGGTGGCAAGGAATAAGTTAGTCCTGAATATTTCCAGAACTAAAAGCATTGTATTTGGGTCAAATCATTCACTAAACCCTAAACTTCAACTACATCTCGTAATGAATAATGTGGAAATTGAATAAGTTGAGGTGACTAAACTGCTGGAGTAACCCTGGATTGTAGACTGTCATGGTCAAGGCATATTGATACAACAGTAGCTAAGACGGGGAGAAGTATGTCCATAATTAAGCGCTGCTCTGCCTTCTTAACAACACTATCAACAAGGCAGGTCCTACAGGCCCTAGTTTTGTCGCACCTAGACTATTGTTCAGTAGTGTGGTCAGGTGCAACAAAGAGGGACTAGGGAAAATTGCAGTTGGCTCAGAACAGAGCAGCACGGCTGGCCCTTAAAAGTACACGGAGAGCTAACATTAATGACATGCATGTCAGTCTCTCCTGGCTCAGTGTGGAAGAGAGATTGACTTCATCACTGCTTGTTTTTGTAAGAGGTGTCGACAAGCTGAATGTACCGAGCTGTCTGTTTGGAATACTGGCACACAGCTCGGACACCCATGCATACCCCACAAGACATGCCACCAGAGGTCTCTTCACAGTCCCCAAGTCCAGAACAGACTATGGGAGGCGCACAGTACTACATAGAGCCATGACTACATGGTACTCTATACCACATCAGGTAACTGATGCAAGCAGTAGAATCAGATTGAAAAAAAAACCAGGTAAAAATACACCTTATGGAACAACGGGGACTGTGATGCAACACAAACATAGACACATGCATACAAACACACGATAACATACGCACTATACACACGTACACATGGATTGTGTTATAGATGTGGTAGTAGAGTAGAGGCCTGAGGGCATACACTTAATATGTTGTGAAATCTGTTATGAATGTATTGTAAATGTATAACTGCCTTAATTTTGCTGAACCCCAGGAAGAGTAGCTGCTGCCTTGACAGCAGCTAATGGGGATCCATAATAAAATACAAAAGTGTTCTATAACAATGCTTAAATCCGTGATGCATTATGCTAGACAGAAGCTTTAAAACCAAAGATGTGACTGATGCATATGGGGATATATTGATTAGTTTCTATGACATTCTGAAGCTGAGCTGCGGGATTCAATATTTGAGACAAAAATGTGACTTATCTTTTGTCCCTATTAATTGAGCTTTCCACTTTCTGAGAAAAGATGTTTAAATGATTTAAGATTTTATCAGTGTAATCAGATTGAAAATATTATGATATGTTATTGATATTTAAGTGATTTATATAGCCTACTAACCAGATGTGTTAAAAGTTGTTTAAATTTGTAGCACAGGCATATGAATTGGGCTACAATTATGTTGTTCTGCCAACTATTAGGTGAGAAAAAAAATAGGCCCAATGCCAAACCTACTGCCGGCCCTGCTGTAGCCTACACTATTATAGTTTAGCTAGGAGGATAGGAGGGGGGCCGCAATGCCACGATACATTTTTTGGTGCACACACAGGAGGTCCCGTACCAGGAAGAAATTACATCTACTTTCACCCTGGATATTGGTCAGTCTGGAGACAGGAAAACGCCCACCTGGGTTGGCGGAGTAGAACACTTAGAGAAAAGATGAGCAGCGCTCCAATGCCAGTGTGCTGCTTTTCTTTCCTCTTCTGAGAAAGATATTGGGCCCATATTTGTCAAAAAAAACAACCAAGAACACAACACATATGGTTGACAAAGTCAGGAGAGAAAGACAAGGGGCCTGTTCAGGAGGGTGCAATGTTACAGAACATTCAGATAGAAATGTATAATGTAGAACAGATATGATTGTCTATCAAGTAGAATAGGTAGTAATGTCAACCATATTCATTACACTTCTATCTGTAAAGTTCTGAGCGTTTCACCTCACTGAACACACCCTGGTTAGAGTAAAAAAATAAAAAATGTGTACCTGCATGCACTGCCCATCTCAATCATCTTGATGACGTCTTCAGCACACGACACGTACATCTCCTGCAGGCCGACCACCTGGACCTGTTGTTTCTCATCCTCTAGCACTCTCAGCTTGGCCTTCTTGTTCAGCAAATCAAATACCTGAGGAGAGTAAGCAAGTGTGTTAGCAAAATGTCAAATTAGTCTTCTCTAAACTTTTGTCCTATTATCATGGATTCTCCACCAACAAAACATGTCAACCATCCAAACCACCAAGCTGCTTGAGGAGCACTATGAGCGTTTCCTTCGCACCATGCTGTTGTAGATCTCAAAGAAGGTCACATAGGGACACAGGTCCAGACTGGAATATCTCCTCTGCTTCAGGAGGGCGAACACATCCTGAGCTGAAGAACAAAGAGGAACAAGGAGTTACAAGACACTGAAAGACATCATGGAAGTATGGCCTAAGTAAAGGTTATTTACATAACCTTCACGTACATAACCTTTTTCTTTGCATCTAATATGTGAGGTGGACAGATCTATTCCTTAGTACTGATCTCAGAAATATCTAGGACTATCCAAATATTTCCAAATCAAATACTTTTATTGCTCGCTTAAACAGTTTAGTAGATGTTATAGCGGGTGCAGCGAAATGCTTGTGGTTCTAGCTCCTAACAGTGCAGTAAAAAGGTAAGACAAGTACCAAAAAATAAATAAACAAAGCACTCATGTCTTAAACATTTGAACCGGAGACCGATGCGTATCGGTGAATCATTACATCCCTAATAACTTAAGCTAAAAATGTAATGTTGTTGAAGCCAATGGCAAGTAGACAATGAATTACCTGCCATGGCATAGATCCCTTTGGCGCTGTTCTGGCTCTTCCCTGAAAAATCTCCTCCCATTGTCTGAATAGGGTAAAAGATAGGTACAAACTTTACATGACATGTTAAAAAAAATCTGGTGGATTTTAAGACAAAACTGCTATAGTGTCAGCCTGTCAGGTAAAGGGAAAGACTTACGTGAGTTTTACCACTTCCAGTTTGTCCGTAAGCAAAACAAGTTGCCATCCCTCCGTCAAAGATGGTCTGGACAAGAGGCTTGGCAGTGAACCTACCAGTGAAAAATATTGGTATATAACCATCTTGCGAAAACAGTAATGATGATACAACCAACAAACGTCATACAAGAGAACATACTTGCAAAGGGTATTTGAACAGAAAGTTTTTATTTTTTTATCAGTAAATTGTAAAATAACCCTGATAGAGAAAAACTGAACACAATATTGTTTAGAAATCAATAAAATGTGAATACCTGTACACTAAGTCATTGGTGGATGACTCGTCAAAGGAGTAGTCAAAATGGAAGACCTGGTTGTCAAGGTACTTTGTCAGATCCACTTTCTGCTTGGCCTCATGAAGGAGCATCGTTCCATTACCAGGGATAGACACCACATCAATCTCTTTCTTAGTCACCTCTAAGTCAACCACACATAGAAAGTCAACATTAAAGAGGACTTGAGAAGCAGGTTGGTGGATACAGGTAAGTCAGATAAGTCTTAGTTTGGTCAGTTAAAAGTAACCTTTATTGTTGAGAGGACGCTTGCGAACGCACACACAGATTCTATGAGCTTCAACCTGTGGACCAAAAAGAACATTACATATCTGATAAACACTAGTTATGAATAGCCTTCCACATTTCAACACTTGTCCTCCATCTTACCGTATCAGATGGAGATAAAGGAAGTACTTCCAAGGTCTCTCTGAACTCTTCAATCATCTGGTAAAACTGCTTGTTCGGTCGGTTTGAGTCTTCAAACTACAGGGAACAGAAATACATGTATTGGAGAAAGTGATGGGTAGTAGTATTAAATATTGCCAATACATTAGTAAAGGCTTTTACTGTGTTCTCAGCTTCAAATGAAAATAAAAGGGGAAATTGACAGTAAGTCCGATATACCTACTAGTATGCATCTACAAAAAGATGAATTAACACAGGACATGGGCCAGTAGTACCAGGTAAACAAACAAACAGTGGCCGTGTCCGAATACCCATACTAGAGTACTACATACTTAAACTGCATACTCATTTCGGTGTTTGATCTAGTAGAATTCACTCGTCTTTTCCAACTCACGTGTTTGACAACAGCTGATAATCAGATAAATTGACGCGCTCTACCAAAATTAACAAATGGCGGGAGTCAACGCGAGATTTCACATACTATTTAGTACACTAATATGGGTATTCAGACACGACCACTGTCTCATTTGTGATCAATTCTCTTACTTTTCCTTTCTTGGGCACCATGTCAGAGCTCTTGACTGCATGGGACAATCTTTTGTACACTGGTTTGCTCATGTCTTGGGGTAGCACTGATCTCCGTCTGTCTGAAAGAGTGAAGATATCTAATGAGATGAAGATACTCAAAGATAGCAGGGCATCTCAGACTAGGATCTAGGTCTATTTAATCTTATTCATTGTGATCTATAAGGCTAAACTGATCCTAGATCAGAACTCCTCTTCCGAGGCAATTAAAAAATACAGGCCCAGGGCGATAAACATAGTGATGTGTGTGACTCAAAGTTCCTAAAGCTCACTTGAGGTGACTGAGGAGACACTCTTGGCCTCATTCTCCTTTAGGTCCTCGTTGACTGGAGGCAGGACAGCAGTCTGTCTCTGATTGTTCCTCTTCCCCTCTCGGTTGGGCACACCTGGAAAATGAAGCAGGATGACAAAGGTGAATATCAAGAGGTCTCCGAGTCACTGAGTGAAGCATTCAGTGGGTAATGGGATAAATTATGCCAGTATGTTTATGCCATCATGCCAACTCCTTCTCACGCCAAACAAAGGCTTGACAATGACTGCAATGGAGTTGCCAAGAGCACAAACAGATCTGGGACCAGGCTATAGGTGAAAGGCAATACATCAGAAATCATAGATGCACCCCCCACCTGAAGCTTTGAGGACAGAGGGAGGATACTCTGAAGACAGGGAGTCATGCTTAGTCTTAGAAGCAGGCTCAGAGACAGGAGCAGGGGTCTGGAACAAGCATGTCTGCCGTGTAGACTTTCTTGGAAGTGGAACTGAGAGGAAAGGTGTACATTTAGCACATTTACCACTATAGTTAAATGAAGTAGCTTTGGTGTGATTAATAACTCCTGTTCATCATCCTACTGATCCCAACACTAGACACCAAACCATAGAAATATAATGATTTATATGTAGTCCTACTAAACAGCTGGCCAGCTCCTTCATACCACCACTAATAATCAGTGTTCAATTTTAGTTGGGTGAATCTGGCATGCCATAATCAATGAGAATTGCAGCAAATACATTACTTTTGATTTCAACATAAGCTGTAAAACAGAGATGAAGCAGAAACAGTGCCGTGTTAAAAAGAGAAAAGCAGACAGTAGCTTTGGGAACCATTTTAGTGCTTTTAGAAGGAGTTGTGGTGTGTTTGTGGAAACAACCAAGAACACCTAACTACTAGTATGTTAAGAAATAAGATCAATTTCACTAGAAAGAGTGCTAGTACCCTTAAGCAAACTGCCTAGGGTCAATTTACCGTATAAATATGTCTATATAGTTTGAATATTTTGGAACCCATCACATAAGGAACCTTTTGTCACAAAATGGCATTCTATACTGAACAAAAATATAAACGCAATATGTAAAGTGTTGGTTTCATGAGCTGAAATAAAAGATCCCAGAAATGTTCCATATGCACATTTTATTAAAATGTTTTCATACGCACAATTTTGTGCAGAAATGTGTTTACATCCCTGTTAGTGAGCATTTCTCCTTTGCCAAGATAATCCATCTACCTGACAGGTGTGGCACATCAAGAAGCTGATTAAACAGCATGATCATTACACAGGTGCACCCTGTGCTGGGGACAATAAAAGGCCCCTCTAAAATGTGCAGTTTGTCACACAACAATGCCACAGATGTCTCAACTTGAGGGAGCGTGCATTTGGCATGCCGACTGCAGAAATGTCCACCAGAGCTGTTGCCAAATAATTGAATGTTCATTTCTCTACCATAAGCTGCCTACAGCATTTTAGAGAATTTGGCAGTACGTCCAACCGGTGTCACAACCGTAGACCACGCCAGCACATTCTGCTTCTTTGCCGAGATAAGCCACCCGGACAGCTCATGAAACTGAGGAGTATTTCGTCTGAAATAAAGGCCTTTTGTGGCAGAAAAATATTCTGATTGGCTGGGCCTGGCTCCCCAGTGGATGGGCCATGGCTGTGCCCCTGCCCAGTCATGTGAAATCAATAGATTAGGACCTAATGAATTTATTTCAATTGACTGATTTCCTAATATGAACTGTAACTCAGTAAAATCGTTGAAATTGTTGCATGTTGCGTTTATATTTTTGTTCAGTATAGTAGGAAACAGTATAGTTTACAGGTAACTGTCAAAATAGATGAAACACCAACAAATTGTCTTAATAGAGCGTTGGGCCCCCATGAGACGCCAGAACAGCTTCAATGCCCTTTGGCATAGATTCTACAAGTGTCTGGAACTATTGGAAAACTATTTGCATTCTAGTTGAAACAGTATAGTATACTCTACATTAGTTAATCAATGAGTAAAGTTATTGTGCACCAGTAAGTAAAGATAAGAGTAAAATGATTGTGCACCTGAAGATGGAGTCACATAATGGCCTGTATCTTCAAATCAAGGTATAAGGCTGCCCACAGGCAGCCCCATTCTGATATTTTGCCCAATTATTGGCAAGAAATCTGATCTGATTGGTCAAAAGACAAATTAGTGACTGAAGATCTGATTGGTCAAAAGACCAATTAGTGGCAGAAGATCAGAATTGGGTTGCCTGTGTAAACAGCCTAAGTGTGCAGGGAAATAGGCCTATATGATGTGATTCCATCTCATATAAAGTGATTTAGCATTTGATTTGCTTTGAGAAGAACATGCATTGTATGCAAACCTGTCTCCTCAGGAGGACCCGCTGGAGCAGAAGCTTATGAAGGAAATATCCATAATTAACCATCACACACACCAATGAAACACACACTTCTAAGACATACTAGAACTAGGCAAAATCACTTACGAATGGAAGGAGCAGGGATCCTGGATGAACGGAGACGGCTTTCATATTTCTGGAGAAAATAAAATCACACATGTAAACATTGCTCCTGATGTTAGGACCACAAACTTTCAAATTGAATGCACTTTGAACCTCAAGTTCCTAGGCCCATCCCTAGAGTATGCTTACCTTCTCTGGAGGAGCAGGTGTACTAGTTGGTTTCATGTGCTCAAAAAGTGCTTCGTTCAGGGGCCATAATTCATTCATTTCGAGCTAAAGAGCAGGAATAGTATGTCAACAATCACCAGTTTCAGTTGACAAGACTTACAGCGCATAGCTAGATCTATGAAAGATGCAACTATTGCCATCCGGATCACTTGAGTCCATAACAAAAACATCCATTAGTATTTTGTTAATTATTGCACTGTTGATATGGTCGCAAGAAATTGTGCATGTCAGCAGTAAAGTTCTCAAGATGGAGCACTTCTGGTACAAAGCAAAAAGTGTGACGATGCAAAATGCATAATCATGACACTTGTTGAATTGTACTCTAACATAACGGACTAAACTCCACGGTGAAGGAAGTTCACCACGGAGTGGCGTTTAGTCCAATATCTGTAACATAGATAAGGCACTTGTCTCTCTCGAGCTACTTACCTCTTTTCCCCTGCATACAGATTTCTCAAACCATTCAACCATCACAGTTCTCTTTGTGGAATCCACAGATTTGACGTTTGCAGGATGCACTCGCCCTGTAAAGACATTTAGAAGTCAGTAATATCATGTAAATTACACCCCGTTAGCTAGGCCACAGCAATGCCCTGGACCAGAGCTACAATGCCTTCAGAAAGTATTCACACCCCTTGACTTTTTCTATATTTTGTTGTGTTACAGCCTGAATTTTAAATTGATTAAATGGAGATGTTCTCTCACTGGCCTACACACAATACCCCCTAATTTCAAAGTGTAATTATGTTCTTACAATTTTTTACAAATTCCTTAAAAATGAAAGGCTGAAACATCGAGTCAATAAGTATTCAACCCCTTATGGCAAGCCTAAATAAATTCAGGAGTAATAATGTGCTTAACAAGTCACATAATAAGTTGCATGGACTCACTTTGTGGAATAGTGTTTAACGTGATTTTTGAATGACTACCTCATCTCTGTAACCCACACATACAATGATGTGTAAGGTCCCTCAGTTGAGCAGTGAATTTCAAACACAGTTTCAACCACAAAGACCAGGGAGGTTTTCTAATGCCTCTCAAAGAAGGGCACCTATTGGTAGATGGGTAAAAATAAAAAAAGCAGACATATCTCTTTGAGCCTGGTGAAGTTATTAATTACACTTTGGATGGTGTATCAATACACCCAGTCACTACAAAGATGCAGGCGTTCTTCCTAATTCAGTTGCTGGAGAGGAAGGAAACAGCTCAGGGATTTCACCATGAGGCCAATGGTGACTTTAAAGCAATTACAGAGTTTAATGGCATTAAAAACTGTAATATCTTATGTTTCGCCGAGTGTGGCTGAACGACGACATGGATAACATACAGCTGGCAGGATTTTCGGTGCATCGGCAAGATAGAACAGCTGCCTCCTGTAAGACAAGGGGTGGCAGTCTGTGTATATTGGTAAATAACAGCTGGTGCAAGAAATCTAACATTAAGGAAGTCTCAAGATTTTGCTCGCCTGAGCTAGAGTATCTCATGATAAGCTGTAGACCACACTATTTACCAAGAGAGTCAATCTATATTTTTCGTAGCTGTCTATTTACCACCACAAACCGATGCTGGCACTAAGACCGCACTCAACGAGCTGTATAAGGCCATAAGCAAACAAGAAAATGCTCATCCAGAGGTGGCGCTCCTAGTGGCCGGGGACTTTAATGCATGGGAAACTTAAACCTAATTTCTACCAGAATGTTAAATGTGCAACCAGAGGAGAGAAAAAAATTAAAACTCTAGACCACCTTTACTCCACACACAGAGACGCATACAAAACTCACCCTCCATTTGGCAAATCTAACCATAATTCTATCCTCACGATTCCTGCTTACAAGCAAAAACTAAAGCAGGAAGTACCAGTGACTCGCTCAATACGGAAGTGGTCAGATGACGCAGATGCTAAGCTCAGGACTGTTTTGCTAGCAGAGACTGGAATATGTTCCGGGATTCTTTCGATAGCATTGAGGAGTACACCACATCAGTCACTGGCTTCATGAATAAGTGCATCGATGATGTCGTCCCCACAGTGACCGTACGTACATACCCCAACCAGAAGCCATGGATTACAGGAAACATCCGCACTGAGCGAAAGGGTAGAGCTGCCGCTTTCAAGGAGCGGGACTCTAACCCGGACACCTATAAGAAATCCCGCTATGACCTCCGACAAACCATCAAACTGGCAAAGCGTCAATACAGGACCAAGATTGAATCGTACTACACCGGCTCCGCTGACATTTTCAACCTGGTTCTAATCCCAGAGCCGACTAGGTGAAAAATCTGTTGATGTGCCCTTAAGCAAGGCACTTAACACTAATTGCTCTGGATAAGAGCGTCTGCTAAATGACTAAAATATGTATATATTCTTAAATTCCATTCCTTACTTAGATTTGTGTGTATATGTGAAATTGTTAGATATTACTGCACTGTAGGAGCTAGAAGTACAAGCATTTCGCTACACTCGCAATAACATCTGCTAAACACATGCATGTGACAAATACAATTTCATTTGATATCATGTTGAAACACGAGGTGATGGCGGCGGATGAATGGCACGACAATGGGCCTCAGGATCCCGTCACAGTATCTCTGTGCATTCAAATTGCCATCGAATAAAATGCAATTGTGTTCGTTGTCCATAGCTTATGCCTGCCCATACCATAACTAAACCATGGTGCACTCTGTTCACAATGTTGACATCAGCAAACCGCTCGCCCACACAACACCATACACTTTGTCTGCCATCTGCCCGGTACAGTTGAAACCGGGATTCATCCGTGTAGAGCACACTTCTCCAGCGTGCCAGTGGCCATCGAAGGTGAGCATTTGCCCATTGAAGTCGGTTACGACACCAAACTGATGTCAGGTCAAGACCCTGGTGAGGACGACGAGGACGCAGATGAGCTTCCCTGAGACAGTTTGTGCAGAAATTCTTGTTTAGGTGGCTAGTCTTAGACGATCCCGCAGGTGAAGAAGTCGAATGTGGAGGTCCTGGGCTGGCGTGGTTACACGTGGTCTGCGGTTGTGAGGCCGGTTGGACGTATTGACAAATTCTCTGAAACGACATGGGAGGCGGCTTATGGTAGAGAAATTAACATTACATTCTCTGGCAACAGCTCTGGTGGACATTCCTGCAGTCAGCATGCCAATTGCACGCTCCCTCAAACCTTGAGACATCTGTGGCATTGTGTTGTGTGACAAAGCTGCACATTTTAGAGTGGCCTTTTATTGTCCCCAGCACAAGGTGCACCTGTGTAATGATCATGCTTTTTAAATCAGCTTCTTGATATCCCACACCTGTCAGGTGGATGGATTATCTTGGCAAAGGAGAAATGCTCACTAACATGGATGTAAACACATTTGTGCACAACATTTGAGAGAAATAAGCTTTCTGTGCACATGGAAAATGCCTGGGATCTTATTTCAGCTCATGAAACATGGGACCAACACTTTACATGTTGCAATTATTTTTGTTTAGTGTAACGTTAGGTCACCTAACTTTAGTACTACAACGGCCATAACTAGTAAAAACAAATCAAAAAATTGCTTAATTATCCTATATAGTTAGTTATGCCTACTAGCAGCTAATCAACACCACAACGTTAACCACGCATGCACCAATAACAATGCCTTTTTCGATTGTAACTTATTAACGTAGAACTTAATGACATGCGTTAAAGTTACTGTGTATTACAACAAATAAGTGCTAACGTTACATAGCTAAGTAATGTTCATATTAGCTATGTAAATAATTTGGGAGGCAAATCTGGCTAACTGTAACACTAACAAGTTAAATAAACAAAGCTAGCTAACAATTCCTTTAGCTAGCTAAATTAGCTTACCGTCGCTTCGTTGGATGTTGACTGATAGCCCAACAAGAAGATTCGACATAGTTGAATCCATGTTAATGCGTCAGCTCACTTGCCAAGTTTTTAAAAGTTATTTACATCCAACCTAGCTGGCTACAGGCAAGCACCAAACAAATCCCAATCAACCGCCAAAGGTTCGAAAGTCCTTTCTCGTCAGCGGATGAAGTAGAAAAGGGAGATGCTGATTGGTCAGAAGCAAGGGCGTTTTCAAAGGCTGTCAATCAGAAAAGGTAGCCAGATAGCTATAGCTATGTGGAATTATTTTATTTTGTAGAAAGCTTAGTGAGTATAACCAATAACGATACATTCGAACGAATATAGTTTGGACATTGTGAAACATTGTTTGCATTTTCTGTTTTAAATACGGGTATATGATGCAATGCCATACATAACCACAGTGTGGCAGTAGCTAGCTACCACTTTGGAACCTCTGTAGCTACCAATTGCATGGCAGGTTTGTTTGGAACCTCAGAAATTTGAGTCAAATCAGCTATTTGTTACTTTGACTCATTGCAAAGACACTTATTACTTTCTTATTATGTTAGTGTAATACGTGCCTAGGCCTACAGTCTTGAATGTAAAATGTAATGTAAATGAGCTTGATACTCTCCATCTTGATACTCCCAGCCCTGCTTGACCCCCCAAATGTTCTTGGGACCTGCCTTATGAGGACATCATTACCTTTTTCAGTATGAATGGAGGGTAGTTACTTTATCTGCCATTTGATCCAGTTGTTTGGGATAATACAGCCATTTTGTTGGGCAATATGGTCAAACTAAAGTGCCACAGTTTGATCTCTCCTTCATTTGTGGGTGGCTTTGAAAAAATAACTAGCCTAATCCATACCTAAAAAGTGATTATAAAAAACGATTTACCAATACAGAATGGCCAGGTTACAAACCATGAAAACATATTTCCCCTGAGATCAACTAACTGTGGATGATAACCTTATGAGTCTAGATTAGAGGTAGATTAGACAAAACCGAACCTGGCTAGAATAGACATAATGAGTTTTCTCTGTCAGACCCTCACTGACATGAGTTACAGTATTAGGAGGGTGTGTTTACTTCATTGAGCTCAATGAGCTGTGATGATTTTGTAAACAAAGTTAGTGCAGGTGATTGCAAATGTGTCTAATAAAAACATTGCATGCAACCTCCCAACTTATTAATGCATTACTTTTATTGTCAGAAATCACTGAATTCCATGTCTGCAGCTGTACCCAGATAGCCTATGATGCTCATATAACATGAACTTGATACAATGTATTTATGGCTAGTATAGCTCAGTATGACGCTCAACCGCTCTGATCATTGAAGCCCATGCTCTCTCCTGCAAACCAAATTTAATGAATACACAAAGAAATAACATGAGGGTGATGGATCTAATAATCAACAAAAGAAGCCCTGTTTTACTCCTCGCCGTTCATAAAATGAATGATTATGACTGTAAACAAAGTAAATTCCATTTATGTTACAGTAGATTAGTCTATAGATTACGTCTGAGCTGTAGATGTGTGTGTGATCTGTAACTCAGTCACAGGCAAATATTTACACTGCTTCTGTGTGTGAGAGCACAGGGAGTCTGACAGGATGTGCCAGGACTTCAGTGAAGTATGGAAAGAAAGCCTCAGTAACAGCAGTGATGTGTGGCCACATGCAGGATTTGTTGTTCCCATCATGCCATGTGAAGTAGGCGTCTACGTTGGCCTTGGCGGGGTGTTGTGTGAGTCACTCTCTCGTTGAGTCAAGTTTATAGTCTAGACATGGATGATATCCATAGAAATGACCACACCCATTGAAATGTCACCTTCAAATCTTCAAGCTACAGTAGTTATACTGTATGACCCTTTCACTTCCTCTAATAGTACTTCAAGTCAATCGAAAAATCTATTAAATTCCATTCTTAGAAGAATGACAGATACTCGAATGACTACTAGAAAATAAATATTGTTGTTTGGGGTGAAAAGTGTGTGAGGAAGTGTCTTATCCCACCTCAAGTACTGTAGGCCTATTCTGTGAGGTAGCATTGAATGGTTATTAGTGTAAAAAGTGTTGTGCAACGATATTGACCAGGGGTTAATGATTCACCACTCCTGCTGAGGAGGGAATAGGTTTTCTTGGGAAGAGCCTATGAGGAGAGAGAAAGGATGTGTCCCAAATGGCACCCTATTCCCTATGTAGTGCACTACTTTTGACCATAGCCCATGCGCTGGTCAAAAGTCAAATCAAATCAAATCCAATTTTATTGGTCACATAAATGTGTTTAGCAAATGTTATTGCGGGTGTAGCGAAATGCTTCTGTTTCTAGCTCCGATAGTGCAGTAATATCTAACAATTTCACAACATATACCCAATACACACACATCTAAGTAAAGCAATGGAATTACGAATATATAAATAAATATATGGACGAGCAATGTCAGAGCGGCATAGACTAAGATAGAGTAGAATAGTGTAGAATACAGTATATACATATGAGATGTATTTCTATGGACTGCAATAATGACTGACTCACTGAGGTTTATGAGTAGCAGTTGGACACTAGGCTATGTCACAGACTAAAAGGACAAAAACAGAGAACAATACTTTTTTGAGTGAATCTGGTGATTTCAAATGTGATTGCAAAGGTGATGGCAAATGTGTCTAATAAAAACATTGCATGCAACCTCCCAACTTATTAATGCATTACTTTTATTGTCAGCAGTCACTGAATTCCATGTCTGCAGCTGTACCCAGATAGCCTATGATGCTCATATAACATGAACTTGATACAATGTATTTATGGCTAGTATAGCTCAGCATGACGCTCAACCGCTCTGATCATTGAAGCCCATGCTCTCTCCTGCAAACCAAATTTAATGAATACACAAAGAAATAACATGAGGGTGATGGATCTAATAATCAACAAAAGAAGCCCTGTTTTACTTCTCGCCGTTCATAAAATGAATGATTATGACTGTAAACAAAGTAAATTCAATTTCTGTTACAGTAGATTAGTCTATAGATTACGTCTGAGCTGTAGACGTGTGTGTGATCTGTAACTCAGTCACAGGCAAATATTTACACTGCTTCTGTGTGTGAGAGCACAGGGAGTCTGACAGGATGTGCCAGGACTTCAGTGAAGTATGGAAATAAAGCCTCAGTAACAGCAGTGGTGTGGCCACATGCAGGATCTGTTGTTCCCATCATGCCATGCGAAGTAAGCGTCTACGTTGGCCTTGGCGGGGTGTTGTGTGAGTCACTCTCTCGTTGAGTCAAGCTTATAGTCTAGACATGGATGATATCCATAGAAATGACCACACCCATTGAAATGTCACCTTCAAATCTTCAAGCTACAGTAGTTATACTGTATGACCCTTTCACTTCCTCTAACAGTACTTCAAGTCAATCGAAAAATCTATTAAATTCCATTCTTAGAAGAATGACAGATACTCAAATGACTACTAGAAAATAAATATTGGTGTTTGGGGTGAAGTGTGTGTGAGGAAGTTGTAGGCCTATTCTGTGAGGTAGCATTGAATGGTTATTAGTGTAAAAAGTGTTGTGCAACGATATTGACCAGGGGTTAATGATTCACCACTCCTGCTGAGGAGGGAATAGGTTTTCTTGGGAAGAGCCTATGAGGAGAGAGAAAGGATGTGTCCCAAATGGCACCCTATTCCCTATGGAGTGCACTACTTTTGACCATGACCCATGCCCTGGTCAAAAGTAGTGCACTACATAGGGAACAGGATGCCATTTGGGATGCCCTGATGCCTGAAGTGGTGTGAATTAACCTTACAAAACCCTGTGAACAAAACCAGCCAGTGTAATCTGAGTACTTCTGTGTTTTATAACGGGTTTAGGCCCAGCACGCTAAACCAGTGTTTTATGACAAAATGATGCCATATAAGAGCTTCTGCACACAATACAGTAGAAACTCAAGGGGTTCTACTCAGGGTTCTTTCACTAACATAAATACAGACAAGAGGTCGATTATTTTGATTGCCCAAGCAGAGCCAGTAGCAGAGCCTGCGATGGCATGAATCTTTAATCTCATCTTTTTAGTGGATTTTGTGACCATGAAAGACAACAGTTGTTCTTCATTACAGTTCGGTCTTGTGTGAGGACTGAGGAGGGAGCTGGATTGATAGATCAAAAGAGGTTATGTCTCTATTAAATGTGCATGAGGCCTATATAGCTGCCAGACATCGAAGTATAAAGTGATGGTGGCCAACTCACTAAAACACACCATGTACTGGTAAAGTGGCTATTCTTTATTTACTTATTGTCCACTGATTTTGGAATCAATTTCAGTTGATGGTTGAGAACAGGGGCGCAACTGTCACTGGGGACATGTCCCCCCCACATTCTGAAATTGCATTTGTCCCCCCCAGTTTTATCATTGGAATGTGAACCAAAACGAGGGACGGTTTGTTTTGGGACCATGCGGACGCCTCTGAGCAGTCGGGTAGGCTGTTTGGAGTGTTAAAAAATAAAAAATAATTATGTCCCCTCCACTTTTAAAACCAAAGTTGCACCCCTGGTTGAGAACATCAGCAAAACACAATATCCATGAGGAGAATGACAAGATTCAAGTCAGTGAAAGGGGAAGTACTGTAGTTAAAAAGCAAGAGAAATTGTATCCCTATAATTTTTTGCTGTCAGTTTTATCAAACCTCAATTTTATTATATATTTTAAGAAGACTTAGGCTCAAGATTTCCATAAGCAAAACATTGGACTATGCCTTGAAGCTTGAGGCAAATGTATCGACCAAAAAAGATTGCATTAGAGGCGATGAAAATAGCATCTGTCAAGTACCAAGATCATGTTTATGTAAAGATATGTTTTAAAAGAGAAAATTCCCCCAACCAACCTCTCTTGTACACATTCCTTGTACACATTTTTCCCTGACTCCATCAGAAGATAAGCCATTGAAGACAAACCTGATCACTCAACAGAAAATATTTGTTTTCCTTTCCTGTTTCCGTTTTATCGGATTTCTCCACAGTTCAATTGATTCCTTCCAACCCCTAAAGACAAAGACAGATTGCTTCTTTATTGCTGACTAACCCATGTGCTGGTGATTGATGACTGACAAAGGGAAGAGCGAGGCCAGGGCCGATATACATAAAGTGTCTCAGAGTCGGAGTGCTGATCTAGGATCAGTTTTTCCTTTCAGATCATAATTGATAAGATTATATGGACGGGTGGGGTCCTGATCCTAGATCAGCTCTCCTACTCTGAGACGCTTTGTGGATAGAGGCCCAGATCCAACTCTGCTGCCTTATCTCAGATGACTCATAGATATAGTATTAGAATATATGTTATCTTTTTATGGACTGCCATAATGACTGACTGGCTGAGGTTAATGAGTAGCAGTTGGACACTAGGCTATTTCACAGACTAAAAGGAAGAAAACAGAGAACAATACTTTTTTGAGTGAATCTGAAAGGAAGAGCTTTTAATGCAAGTGTGTGTATGTGCATGTTCTACCTGAAATGTATGTATTTTAAAGATTATGCAACTGCCTCTTTAAAGGCACTTTAACATCTGACTAGATGTGGTTGCCTAGTGAGGATAGCTATTAGAAATAGAGATACAGAACATTGGGTTATGTTGCTACATACAGGGTTATGTTGCCATTCATACATTTCCTTTATTTTGATGTAAATGTGCAAAATACTGTTACAGAAGCTACATTTTAAAACATATGGTCTATGGTAGCCTTGGACACAGTGTTTCTCCTATATTCATTTAGCATCTAGCTAGCTAGCTTGTAATCCTGGAAGTGTAGCCAACCCTATTAATAGATGTATGTAATCATTGTCAGCTAAAATACAGTAACGTTACGCTAGCTAAATTATTATTTTATAGAATTGGCTGGTGTTGTCATTGAGATCAAGAGATCAAATTAAACTGCCCTCGATTTTCAGATGAGTTTCAAAGAACCACCCTCAGCGACCCTCAGTGTATATTAGCTGTTCATCATGGCCGGTTTCCTCCACTGCTGTAATACTTGGTGAGAAATCCATCATGTATCGGACATGAGGTAATAGCTTTGAATTGAACATGGTTCACGGTCTTGTCACAGTAAGCTATATTAACTGTTATCTTAGAGCAGTCATACAGTACATACTGTATGTGTACAGTATGTGCTAGCCCCCATCTTGCATATCATGACAACAAAGAGGCAACTGTCCCTGGTTTTTCTCAGAGTGTGAGGAGAAGATTAGGAAATGATGATCCAGTCACACGCAACCCGGCCACCTCAGAACTGACATTATGTAACTGTGCGGAGGCTAGACAGCAAAAAGAGGGCAGGCAAAGTTTTGATAAAGAAGGTTTTTATTTTAGAACTGTACAATGCCAGCAGCATACCACCCTGCATTCCACTGCTGGCTTGCCTCTGAAGCTAAGCATGGTTGGTCCTGGTCAGTGGTGTAGTGGTCCCTGGAGAAGTGGGTATACTCTAATTTTGCCAAAAGTTTTCCAAACGGCCCGTCCGGTAAAGGAAAGGTGCCCGGTGTGAACAATTCTATGAGAAACAGTGACATACATTTACATTTACATTTTAGTCATTTAGCAGACACTCTTATCCAGAGTTAGTGAGTGCATACATTATATATATATATTTTTTTCATACTGGCCCCCCGTGGGAATCGAACCCACAACCCTGGCGTTGCAAACGCCATGCTCTACCAACATCCCTACACTCTGAATGACCTAAAATGATAAATCCCATATTGGTCTTTCACAGTAA